>NC_084741.1:11670614-11678114 GCF_033978785.1 Entelurus aequoreus
CTCCAGCCCCTGTGGGTGGACCTTCTCCAGCCCCTGTGGGTGGACCACCTCCAGCCCCTGTGGGTGGACCACCTCCAGCCCCTGTTGGTGGACCATCTCCAGCCCCTGTTGGTGGACCATCTCTAGCCCCTGTTGGTGGACCATCTCCATCCCCTGTGGCTGGACCACCTCCAGCCCCTGTGGCTGGACCATCTCCAGCCACTGTTGGTGGACCATCTCCTGTGGGTGTGGGTGGACCACCTCCAGCCCTTGTGGGTGGGGGTGGACCACCTCCAGCCCCTGTGAGTGGGGGTGGACCATCTCCAGCCCCTGCGGGTGGACCATCTCCATCCCCTGTGGCTGGACCACCTCCAGCCCCTGTGGCTGGACCATCTCCAGCCACTGTTGGTGGACCATCTCCTGTGGGTTGGGTGTGGGTGGACCACCTCCAGCCCCTGTGGGTGGGGGTGCACCACCTCGAGCCCCCGTGGGTGGGGGTGGACCACCTCCAGCCCCTGCGGGTGGCCAACCTCCAGCCCCTGCGGGTGGACCATCTCCAGCCCCTGTGGGTGGGGGTGGATTACCTCAAGCCCATGTGGGTGGGGGTGGACCACCTCGATCCCCTGTGGGTGGGGGTGGATCACCTCCAGCCCCTCTGGGTGGGGGTGGACCATCTCCAGCCCCTGGGGGTGGACCATCTCCAGCCCCTGGGGGTGGACCACCTCCAGCCCCTGTGGCTGGACCACCTCCAGCCCCTGTGGGTGGACCATCTCCATCCAGCCCCTGTGGGTGGGAGTGGACCACCTCCAGCCCCTGTGGGTGGGCCACCTACAGCCCCTGTGGCTGGACCACCTCCAGCCCCTGTGGCTGGACCACCTCCATCCCCTGTGGCTGGACCACCTCCATCCCCTGTGGCTGGACTATCTCCAGCCACTGTTGGTGGACCATCTCCTGTGGGTTGGGTGTGGGTGGAACACCTCCAGCCCCTGTGGGTGGGGGTGGACCACCTCGAGCCCCTGTGGGTGGGGGTGGATTACCTCCAGCCCCTGTGGGTGGGGGTGGACCACCTCGAGCCCATGTGGGTGGGGGTGGACCACCTCGATCCCCTGTGGGTGGGGGTGGATCACCTCCAGCCCCTCTGGATGGGGGTGGATCACCTCCAGCCCCTCTGGGTGGGGGTGGACCACCTCCAGCCCCTGTGGGTGGACCATCTCCATCCAGCCCCTGTGGGTGGGAGTGGACCACCTCCAGCCCCTGTGGGTGGGCCACTTACAGCCCCTGTGGGTGGGACTTCCCTGCGTTTGTCACAATCTGTTTCTGCAGCGTCCTCTTGGTTTTGTACGTAGTAAGTTCAAAATTAATGGCAGAAAGATAGACCTTTTCGTAATTACCAAGTGTACCCGAGACAGATGATAAATGGGTTATACTTGTATAGCGCTTTTCTACCTTCAAGGTACTCAAAGCGCTTTGACAGTATTTCCACATTCACCCATTCACACACACATTCACACACTGATGGAGGGAGCTGCCATGCAAGGCGCTAACCAGCAGCCATCAGGAGCAAGGGTGAAGTGTCTTGCCCAAGGACACAACGGACGTGACTAGGATGGTAGAAGGTGGGGATTGAACCCTAGTAACCAGCAACCCTCCGATTGCTGGCACGGCCACTCTACCAACTTCGCCACGCCGTCACTTTTTTGGATCACTTTTAAAGTTTTAAATACCATAACTATTAATTTGCTTGTATGAAATGTTTAAACATTATGCTTTTTGAAACAGCTCAACACGAAAAGTATACAAACACGTTTTTAAAGAGTATAGAAAAATACCTGCAGTGCGTTTTCTATTTTGTAGGAATACAGAAATTGGTTCTTTAGGAGCACTTGCATTTAGAGGAGAGGAGCTACACTTCCATGTTCAGATAGCAGTTTCACACATTAACACAAAATGTGGATTGTTACCATCATGCCTTGATTGTCAAAAATGTTTCTGATATTCTGTACTTTACATTTATATTTTATATATATATTTTTTTATACAGTTATAAAATAATTATAATATTGTGTAGTCAACTGTAATTACCCCTTATGGGCTGCAGGGGGCAGTGGCAGCCATGCCTGCAGCATTAAAGCTAGTCTCAGTGGTAGCGAAGGAGAAGCAATCTTCTTCCTTTATTATCGCTGCTGCCATGTCAACACACTTTTATTTCAATCTGCCAGAAAACATTTATTTAGGTAGAAGTATCACAGAATAGATAGAAGTATCACAGAATAGATAGAAGTATCACAGAATAGCATGATCGTATTGTAAGATAATTTTTCCTGGTTTTGTTGGTTGGACCAGATGTGAAGCATAGCGCTTTTATTGTGAAGCTGGCCAACCAGACGTGTGTGATTGGTATGAGAAAATACTTTTTTGGCGTGTGGGACAAAGGAGTTTTTGAGTCTATTAGTCCTGCACTTGGGATGAAGCAGTCTAGCACTGGACAGGCTCCTCTGGCTACTGACGACGCCATGCAGAGGCTGACTGGCATCTTCCAGGATGCTCACTAGTTTATCCACAGTCCTCTTCTCTGTCACCATCACCAGTGAGTCCACTTTTATTCCCATCGTAATGTATATATATTTGTATATACTGTCGTATATTTGTATATATGTGTATATATATACATATATATCTATATGTATATACAGTATATATATGTATGTATGTGTGTATATATATGTTTATATATATATATATACACAGTATGTATGTATATATTTGTATATGTATATATATGTTTATATGTATGTATATATATGTATGTACTGTATATGTATATATATGTTTAATGTATGTATATATTTGTATATGTGTATATATATGTATGTATAAATGTTTATATGTGTGTGTGTGTGTCTGTGTATATGGATGTGTGTATATATATGTATGTATAAGTGTTTATATATATGTGTGTATATGTATGTATATATATATATATATATATATATATATATATGTATATATATGTATATATATATATATATATATGTGTGTGTGTGTATATATATGTATGTATATATGGATGTATATGTATAAATGATAAATGGGTTATACTTGTATAGCGCTTTTCTACCTTCAAGGTACTCAAAGCGCTTTGACAGTATTTCCACATTCACACACTGATGGCGGGAGCTGCCATGCAAGGCGCTACCCAGCACCCATCAGGAGCAAGGGTGAAGTGTCTTGCACAAGGACACAACGGACGTGACTAGGATGGTAGAAGGTGGGGATTGAACCCCAGTAACCAGCAACCTTCCGATTGCTGGCACGGCCACTCTACCAACTTCGCCACGCCGTCCCCGTACATACATGTATATATACATGTATGTATGTATGTATGTATGTATGTATATACATACATGTATGTATGTATGTATGTATATACATACATGTATGTATGTATGTATGTATATACATACATACATGTATGTATGTATATACATACATGTATGTATGTATGTATGTATGTATGTATGTATATACATACATGTATGTATGTATGTATATACATACATGTATGTATGTATATACATGTATGTATGTATATACATACATGTATGTATGTATATACATACATGTATGTATGTATATACATACATGTATGTATGTATATACATACATGTATGTATGTATATACATACATGTATGTATGTATATACATGTATGTACATGTATGTATGTATGTATATACATACATGTATGTATGTATGTATATACATGTATGTATGTATGTATATACATACATGTATGTATGTATGTATATACATACATGTATGTATATACATACATGTATGTATGTATGTATATACATACATGTATGTATGTATATACATACATGTATGTATGTATATACATACATACATGTATGTATGTATATACATACATACATGTATGTATATACATACATATGTGTATGTATATACATACATACATGTATGTATATACATACATGTATGTATGTATATATATACATACATGTATGTATATATATATACATACATACATGTATGTATATGTATACATACATACATGTATGTATATACATATATAAACATATACATACATACATGTATATACATGTATGTATGTATATACATACATGTATGTATGTATATACATGTATGTATGTATGTATATACATACATACATACATGTATATACATACATGTATATACATACATGTATGTATGTATATACATGTATGTATGTATATGTATGTATGTATGTACATACATACATACATACATGTATATACATACATACATACATACATGTATATACATACATACATGTATATACATACATACATGTATATACATACATGTATATACATACATACATACATACATACATACATGTATATACATACATACATACATACATGTATATACATACATACATACATGTATATACATACATACATGTATGTATATATATACATACATGTATGTATATATATACATACATGTATGTATATATACATACATGTATGTATATACATGCATGCATGTATGTATGTATGTATATACATGTATGTATGTATGTATATACATGTATGTATGTATATACATACATGTATGTATGTATGTATATACATACATACATACATGTATGTATGTATGTACATACATACATACATGTATGTATATACATACATGTATGTATATGTTTATATATGTATATACATGTATGTATGTATAAACATATACATACATACATGTATGTATGTATATACATACATACATGTATGTATGTATATACATACATACATGTATGTATGTATATACATACATACATGTATGTATGTATATACATACATACATGTATGTATGTATATACATACATACATGTATGTATGTATATACATACATACATGTATGTATGTATGTATGTATATGTTTATACATACATACATGTATGTATATACATATATAAACATATACATACATACATGTATATACATACATGTATATACATACATGTATGTATGTATATACATACATGTATGTATGTATATACATGTATGTATGTGTATGTATATACATACATGTATGTATGTATATACATGTATGTATGTGTATGTATGTATGTATGTACATACATGTATATATATACATACATACATGTATATACATACATGTATATACATACATACATACATGCATGTATATACATACATGCATGCATGTATATACATACATGTATGTATGTATATACATACATACATACATGTATGTATATACATACATGTATGTATATGCATACATACATACATGTATGTATATACATACATGTATGTATGTATATACATACATACATGTATGTATGTATATACATACATGTATGTATGTATGTATGCATATACATACATACATGTATGTATATACATACATGTATGTATGTATATACATACATACATGTATGTATGTATATACATACATGTATGTATGTATGTATGTATGTACATACATACATGTATGTATGTATGTACGTATGTACATGTATGTATGTACATACATACATGTATGTATGTATATATATACATACATGTATGTATATATATATGTACATACATGTATGTATGTACATACATACATGTATGTATGTACATACATACATGTACATACGTACATACATACATACATGTATGTATGTACATACATACATACATACATACATGTATGTATATATGTATGTATATACATACATGTATGTATGTATGTATATACATACATGTATGTATGTATATACATACATGTATGTATGTATGTATATACATACATGTATGTATGTATGTATGTATATACATACATGTATGTATATACATACATACATACATGTATGTATATACATACATACATGTATGTATATACATACATACATACATGTATGTATATACATATGTATATATGTGTGTGTATATATACACGTGTATGTATACACACACACATACGTGTATATATACACACATACGTGTATATATACACACATACGTGTATATATACACACATACATATACATACATATACACGTGTATATATACATGTGTATATACGTATATATACATGTGTATATACGTATATATACATGTGTATATACGTATATATACATGTGTATATACGTATATATACATGTGTATATACGTATATATACATGTGTATATACGTATATATACATGTGTATATACGTGTGTGTATATACGCGTATATGTGTATATATACGCGTATGTGTGTATATATACACACGTATGTGTATATACATGTGTGTGTGTGTGTGTGTATATATACACACGAATGTGTATATACATGTGTGTGTGTGTGTATATACACGTGTGTGTGTGTATATATACACGTGTGTGTGTATATATACACGTATGTGTGTATATATATATATACACCTATGTGTGTATATATATACATACTGTACCTGTGTATATATACTGTACCTGTATATGTGTATACATACATGTATGTATATATGTAGATATACATATACTTATGTGTATATTTATTTGTGTATGTATATGTATATACATGTGCTTGTATCTATAATATATATATATTTATATATGTGTGTATATTTATATATATGTAATATATATTACATATAGATGGTATATATACTACATATATATATATCCTATATACATACATATATATACACATATATGTATATTTATACGTATATATGTGTATATATGTATGTATATACACATATGTATATATACATGTATGCATATATATGTGTATATATGTATATTTATATGTAATATATATTACATATACATGTATATATATACTACATAGATATATATGTAATATATATAGCCTATATACAAATATATGTATATTTATATATATATACATATATAGATGTATGTATATATATACATGTGTGTATATATACATGTATATATATATATAACAATATGTATATATATACACATATGTATATATATGTATGTATATATATATACATATGTATATTTATATACATATGTATATATATTGTATATACATATATATATACATATGTATATATATGTATATATGTATGTATAAATGTGTATATATATATACACATATGTATATTTATATACATATGTATGTATATTATATATATATATATATATATATACACATACATATGTATGTATATTATATATATATATGTATACATTATATATATATATGTATATTATATATATATATGTGTATATATATATAATATATATATGTGTGTGTGTGTGTGTATATATGTGTGTGTGTATATATATATATGTGTGTGTATATATATATATATATATACATGTGTGTATGTATATACAGTGCCCTCCAAAAGTATTGGAACAGTGAGGCCAATTCCATTATTTTTGTTGTAGACTAAAAACATTTGGGTTTAACATCAAAAGATGAATATGAGACAAGAGATCAACATTTCAGCTTTTATTTCCAGGTATTTACATCTGGATCTGAT
>NC_084741.1:11683114-11763114 GCF_033978785.1 Entelurus aequoreus
ATACATACATGTATGTATATACATACATACATACATGTATATACATACATACATGTATATACATACATACATACATACTTGTATGTATATACATACAAGTATGTATGTATGTATATACATACAAGTATGTATGTATATACATACATACTTGTATGTATATACATACATACATACATGTATGTATATACATACATACATACAAGTATGTATGTATGTATATACATACAAGTATGTATGTATGTATATACATACAAGTATGTATGTATATACATACAAGTATGTATGTATGTATATACATACAAGTATGTATGTATATACATACAAGTATGTATGTATATACATACAAGTATGTATGTATATACATACAAGTATGTATGTATATACATACAAGTATGTATGTATGTACATACAAGTATGTATGTATATACATACAAGTATGTATGTATGTATATACAAGTATGTATGATGTATATACATACAAGTATGTATGTATGTATATACATACAAGTATGTATGTATATACATACAAGTATGTATGTATATACATACAAGTATGTATGTATATACATACAAGTATGTATGTATGTACATACAAGTATGTATGTATGTACATACAAGTATGTATGTATATACATACAAGTATGTATGTATGTATATACAAGTATGTATGTATGTATATACATACATGTATGTATGTATATACATACATGTATGTATGTATATACATACATGTATGTATGTATATACATACATGTATATATACATGTATATATACATACATACATGTATATATACATGTATGTATATACATACATACATGTATGTATATACATACATACATGTATGTATATACATACATACATGTATGTATGTATATACATACATGTATGTATGTATATACATACATACATGTATGTATATATATATACATACATACATACATACATGTATGTATATACATACATGTATGTATGTATGTATATACATACATGCATACATACATGTATGTATATACATACATACATACATACATGTATATACATACATACATACATGTATGTATATACATACATGTATGTATGTATGTATATACATACATGTATGTATGTATGTATATACATACATGTATGTATGTATGTATATACATGTATGTATGTATATACATACATGTATGTATGTATATACATACATGTATGTATGTATATACATACATACATGTATGTATGTATGTATATACATGTATGTATGTATATACATACATGTATGTATGTATATACATACATGTATGTATGTATATACATGTATGTATGTATGTATATACATGTATGTATGTATGTATATACATGTATGTATATACATGTATGTATGTATATACATACATACATGTATGTATATACATACATGTATGTATGTATATACATACATGTATGTATGTATATACATACATGTATGTATGTATATACATACATGTATGTATGTATATACATGTATGTATGTATGTATGTATGTATATACATGTATGTATGTATGTATATACATGTATGTATGTATGTATGTATATACATGTATGTATGTATGTATAAACATGTATGTATGTATGTATATACATGTATGTATGTATATACATGTATGTATGTATGTATATACATGTATGTATGTATGTATATACATACATACATACATGTATGTATGTATATACATACATACATACATACATGTATGTATATACATACATACATACATACATACATGTATGTATGTATGTATGTATATACATACATACATACATACATACATGTATGTATGTATATACATACATGTATGTATGTATATACATACATGTATGTATGTATATACATACATGTATGTATGTATGTATATACATACATGTATGTATGTATGTATATACATACATACATACATACATGTATGTATGTATATACATACATGTATGTATGTATATACATACATGTATGTATGTATATACATACATGTATGTATGTATATACATACATGTATGTATGTATATACATACATGTATGTATGTATATACATACATACATGTATGTATATACATACATACATACATGTATGTATATACATACATACATGTATGTATGTATGTATATACATACATGTATGTATGTATGTATGTATATACATACATACATGTATGTATGTATGTATATACATACATACATGTATGTATGTATGTATATACATACATACATGTATGTATGTATGTACATACATACATGTATGTATGTATGTATATACATACATACATGTATGTATGTATGTACATACATGTATGTATGTATGTATATACATACATACATGTATGTATGTATGTATATACATACATACATGTATGTATGTATGTATATACATACATGTATGTATGTATGTATATACATACATACATACATGTATGTATGTATATACATACATACATGTATGTATATACATACATACATGTATGTATGTATGTATATACATACATACATGTATGTATGTATGTATATACATACATACATACATACATGTATGTATATACATACATACATGTATGTATATACATACATACATGTATGTATATACATACATGTATGTATGTATGTATATACATACATACATGTATGTATATACATACATGTATGTATGTATGTATATACATACATACATGTATGTATATACATACATACATACATACATGTATGTATGTATGTATATACATACATACATACATACATACATGTATGTATGTATGTATATACATACATACATGTATGTATATACATACATACATGTATGTATATACATACATACATGTATGTATGTATGTATATACATACATACATGTATGTATGTATATACATACATACATGTATGTATGTATGTATGTATGTATGTATGTATATACATACATACATGTATGTATGTATGTATATACATACATACATACATGTATATACATACATACATGTATGTATGTATATACATACATACATGTATGTATGTATGTATATACATACATACATGTATGTATGTATATACATACATACATACATGTATGTATGTATGTATATACATACATACATACATGTATGTATGTATGTATATACATACATGTATGTATGTATATACATACATACATACATGTATGTATGTATATACATACATACATACATGTATGTATGTATATACATACATACATACATGTATGTATGTATATACATACATACATACATGTATGTATGTATGTATATACATACATACATACATGTATGTATGTATGTATATACATACATACATACATGTATGTATGTATGTATGTATGTATGTATGTATATACATACATACATACATGTATGTATGTATGTATGTATGTATATACATACATACATGTATGTATGTATATACATACATACATACATGTATGTATGTATGTATGTATGTATATACATACATGTATGTATGTATGTATGTATATACATACATACATGTATGTATATACATACATACATGTATGTATATATATATACATACATACATACATGTATGTATGTATATACATACATGTATGTATGTATATACATACATGTATGTATGTATATACATACATGTATGTATGTATGTATGTATATACATACATACATACATGTATGTATATACATGTATGTATATACATACATACATACATGTATGTATATACATACATACATGTATGTATGTATATACATACATGTATGTATGTATATACATACATGTATGTATGTATATACATACATACATACATACATACATGTATGTATTTATATACATACATGTATGTATATAAATACATACATGTATGTATGTATGTATGTATGTATATACATACATACATGTATGTATATACATACATACATGTATGTATATACATACATACATGTATGTATGTATATACATACATGTATGTATGTATGTATATACATACATGTATGTATGTATGTATATACATACATGTATGTATGTATATACATACATACATGTATGTATATACATACATGTATGTATGTATATACATACATGTATGTATGTATATACATACATGTATGTATATACATACATGTATGTATATACATACATGTATGTATATACATACATGTATGTATATACATACATGTATGTATATACATACATGTATGTATATACATGTATGTATGTATGTATATACATACATGTATGTATATACATACATGTATGTATATACATACATACATGTATGTATATACATACATACATGTATGTATATACATACATGTATGTATATACATACATACATGTATGTATGTATATACATACATACATGTATGTATATACATACATACATACATGTATGTATATACATACATACATACATGTATGTATATACATACATACAAGTATGTATGTATATACATACATGTATGTATGTATATACATACAAGTATGTACGTATATACATACATACATGTATGTATGTATATACATACATACATACTTGTATGTATATACATACATACATACTTGTATGTACATACATACAAGTATGTACGTATATACATACATACATGTATGTATGTATACCGCGGCTCGGTGGTTGGGGACCACTGCTTTACACCACCGCATCCCACACTTTGCATTGGACTTGGTGATGTATGGTTTGGATGCAGCTGCCCGGCCATGGAAACCCATTCCATGAAGCTCTCTGTGTACTGTGCATGAGCCAATTGGAAGGTCACATGAAGTTTGGAGCTGTGTAGCAACTGACTGTGCAGAAAGTCTTTGCACTATGCTGACCTCTCTGTCAGTTTACGTGGCCTACCACTTGGTTGCTGTTGTTCCCAAACTATTCACTTTTCTTAAAATAAAGCCGACAGTTGACTTTGGAATATTTAGGAGTGAGGACATCTCAGGACTGGATTTGTTGCACAGGTGGCATCCTATGACAGTTCCACGCTGGAAATCACTGAAAGCGGCCCATTCTTTCACACATGTTTGTAGAAACAGTCTCCATGCCTAAGTGCTTGATTTGATACACCTGAGATTAGTGATTAGGACACCTGATTCTCATCATTTGGATGGCTGGCCACGTACTTTTGTCAATATAGTGTAACAAGGTTCTTATTGTGCCAATTTCAATACATACTTTTAAGCACCAAAGTTTGAGTTCAGTTTAAAAAGCATTTATTAATACGAGAAATCCAACAAAACAAAATCTTACATCTTGGATTCCTTCTTGACCTTGACGAACTCGGCCATGTTGGAGAAATATTTCTGGTTGGCCTCGGCCACCTTCTTCTCCGCGGCTTGTGGGTTGACGATCTCCAGCCCCTGTGGACCGAGGCAAGGTGGATCAGCACCACGGCGAGAGCAGCAGCTAGAAGAGACTTGGAAGTTACCTGCAGAGGTGTGAAGGCCACGCTGGAGCTGGTTCCTGACGAGCGATCTCGTACCGTCGACTTCCCTCCGTACGTCATGCTCTGCTTCTGCAGCGTCCTCTGGTGCCGGACAAGAGCATTACATCACCACTGTTGTCTCACACCAGCGCTTCTCAGTTATGTCCAGTCACGCCCCCAGAGAAGAATATTTTTCACACCCCCTTGTAATTCATTTTTATCTGTATATTTACAGTGGTGGTCAAAAGTGTACGTACACTTGTAAAGAACATCCTGTCATGGCTGTCTTGACTTTACAATCATTTCTTATTTTGTTGTGATGTAGTGATTGGAGCACATACTTGTTGCTCACAAAAAACATTCATGAAGTTTGCTTCTTTGATGAATTTATTATGGGTCTACTGAAAATGTGAGGGTCAAAAGTAGGGATGTCCGATAATGGCTTTTTGCTGATATCTGATATGCCGATATTGTCCAACTCTTTAATTACCGATACCGATATCAACCGATATATACAGTCGTGGAATTAACACATTATTATGCCTAATTTGGACAACCAGGTATGGTGAAGATAAGGTACTTTTTGAAAATAAAAAAAAAATAACTAAATTAAAAACATTTTCTTGAATAAAAAAGAAAGTAAAACAATATAAAAACAGTTACATAGAAACTAGTAATTAATGAAAATTTGTAAAATTAACTGTTAAAGGTTAGTACTATTAGTGGAGCAGCAGCACGCACAATCATGTGTGCTTACGGACTGTATCCCTTGCAGACTGTATTGATATATATTGATATATAATGTAGGAACCAGAATATTAATAACAGAAAGAAACAACCCTTTTGTGTGAATGAGTGTAAATAGGGGAGGGAGGTTTTTTGGATTTAATTTAAAAAAAAACCAAAAAAACCCGATACTTTCTTTTTTATTCAAGAAAATGTTTTTAATTTAGTTATCTTATTTTATTTATTTTTTTTAAAAAGCACCTTATCTTCACCATACATGGTTGTCCAAATTAGGCATAATAATGTGTTAATTCCACGACTGCATATATGGGTTGATATCGGTAATTAAAGAGTTGGACAATATCGGAATATCGGATATCTTGTGTTTTTTATGTTGATTTAATAATAATATATTTTTTTAAACCAATACAGATAATAAAAAAACCGATACCGATAATTTCCGATAGTACATTTTGACTCATTTATAGTCCGATAATATCGGCAGGCCGATATTATCGGACATCCCTAATTAAAACATATCAAATGGGACTAATACAGTAGTGATAAATAATGGAAGACCTCACCTGCAGTGATTTGGAGATTCTGGCCTTTGTGGCGTCGTTGACCTGAGCTTGTCTGACACGGCCGCTGCCGCTCTTCCCCAGCTGACCCAGACTGAAGCCCAGGTCCTCCTGGTACGCGTCGTCTTCAATCTGCGGCAGGAAAACGTTAAAAAACAAAGCTCAAACATTGAAGCATATTCTTTTTTTTTGGGGGGGTGTTTGTAACCTCTGCAAAGGTCATCCTGTTGGCGTGTTTACGGATCTCCGTCAGACCAAGTCGCTCCTTCATCTTGCGATACCTGCGCACGCACAAAGAAGGCAGGAAGTGCTTTTGGTTGGCGTGTGTCTTCATACCGAAGGCAACGTTGTCATGCTCCGAACCTCCTTCCTCCTCTCTTCTTCCTCTGCCCGTCCAGCGGCGCCGGCAGTGGCTTGACTTGTTTGACTGGCGGAGGCTCCTGCCATTTGTCAAACTTCCTCTCGATTTCTTCCTTCAGGTCGTAGCCAACCTGCACAGAGAGACGTGCGTTGGTATGACGAGGATGGCAGGATTATGTCTGTGGATAAGTCGTGGCAAGTCTGAAGCGGAGATGGCGTCCTGTCAACACGTGTTCCCCGCAGTCAGGCAATCCATTTGTGTGGGCGGGAGTGTGGTGGAGGCCGTGTCGAAATCACCTCATCAGATCATTTGCACAATTGCTTAAGACTAGAGATGTCCGATAATATCGGTCTGCCGATATTATCGGCCGATAAATGCGTTAAAATGTAATATCGGAAATTATCTGTATCGGTTTTTTTTATTATCAGTATCGTGTTTTTTTTTGTTTTTTTTATTAAATCCACATAAAAAACACAAGATACACTTACAATTAGTGCACCAACCCAAAAAACCTCCCTCCCCCATTTACACTCATTCACACAAAAGGGTTGTTTCTTTCTGTTATTAATATTCTGGTTCCTTCATTATATATCAATATATATCAATACAGTCTGCAAGGGATACAGTCCGTAAGCACACATGATTGTGCGTGCTGCTGCTCCACTAATAGCACTAACCTTTAACAGTTAATTTTACTAATATTCATTAATTACTAGTTTCTATGTAACTGTTTTTATATTGTTTTACTTTCTTTTTTATTCAAGAATTTTTTTTTAATTTATTCATCTTATTTTATTTGATTCATTTTTTTAAAAAGTACCTTATCTTCACCATACCTGGTTGTCCAAATTAGGCATAATAATGTGTTAATTCCACGACTGCATATATCGGTTGATATCGGTATCGGTTGATATCGGTATCGGTAATTAAAGAGTTGGACAATATCGGCATATCGGATATCGGCAAAAAGCCATTATCGGACATCCCTACTTAAGACGCATGTATTTTTTAAAAGTCATAAATGTTGTATATTTTAAACAAATCTGTTTTGTTTGTGCATTTTGATTTGTCTTTGAAGACAAATCTAACAGTCCAGTTGTGGTCGATTGAATGCCCTGAGAATAAATGATATATGCCAGCCAGGGGTGTCCAAACTTTTTCCACCGAGGGCCGCACACGAAAAAATTTAAGCATGCGGGGGCCATTTTGATATTTTCCATTTTCAAACCATAACAAAATATATGGATTTTTTTTGTTTCACCTTCATGCCTGGTTCACACCAACGGCGCTTGCCGCGCTTTAAAGCGGCGAGCAAAGCGCCGTCATTTTTGTCAATTTTTCCACGAATATCCCGATCTCTGAAGTAATGTTATGCTTTGATACACTCTGATACGAATAAGTTGCCGCTTTGTTACCGTTCCTCACGCTTTGATCCAGCTTTGATACGCTTTAAATCACGCTTTGATACGTTTTATTACGCTTTATTGAACTTTCTTACGCTTTGATGCGATCCTGACGCTTTAAATCAGGCTCTGACACGATTATCAAGCTCTGTTGTGCATTGTTACAACAAAAATAAGAAAAAAATGTGAAAAACTCAGTATACTGTTTTCCACACAGTTTTTGTATTCATTTATTTTTTCAATTTCTCTTTTTTTTCGTTATATTATGTTTTATATCTTCATTTGTTTTATTTTTGTCATCTTAATAAATATCTATCTTTCATTTCTTATGCTAGTTGAAAATAATAAAAGGCAATTATCCACACATTTTTTATATTCTTTTATTTTTTCAATTTCTCTTTTTTTTCGTTATATTATGTTTTATATCTTCATTTCTTTTATTTTTGTCATCTTAATAAATATCTATCTTTCATTTCTTATGCTAGTTGAAAATAATAAAAGGCAATTATCCACACATTTTTTATATTCATTTATTTTTTCAATTTCTCTTTTTTTTACGTTATATTATGTTTTATATCTTAATTTCTTTTATTTTTGTCATCTTAATAAATATCTATCTTTCATTTCTTATGCTAGTTGAAAATAATAAAAGGCATTTCTTTTATAAAACGTAACATATTCTCTTTATTAACATTTTCATACAGAAAAATGATAGACAGTAATGTCAAACTGCAACATCAAACAGCAGAAGTACAGAAACAATGATCATCGTATAAAAAAGGCAATGATGCAAAAGAGAATGGATTTGTAATCCTGTGTTGGTTTTACATAAAAGTTTCAATGTCACTAGTCAATATCACAGTCACTTCCTATTTGTAGTTGTAGACTGGGGTCCGCGCTTTGAACCAAGATCTGTTAAGCTTTCCTACGCTTTTAGTCAAGTTTTGCTGAGCTTTGTCACGCTTTTTCACGCTTTCATACGCTCTCGGCGCTTTATTCCATTCTTGACAGAGCGCAGAATTTTTTTAAACCGTTTAAAATTTTTTGGAGAACTTGCCGCATGTCCCGCTTCACTACAAGCTTTCCCACGATCCATTAGGACCCTCACGCTTTAATCAGGCTTTGTTGCGCTTTAACGCCGCTTTGCATGCCACTTTACATGCCGCTTTACAGCGCCGTTGGTGTGAACCTAGCATTATGGCTCCTGTGGACCATAAAGGGTCTCAGTCATTAAAATGTTAAAAATAAGTCAAATTATTATTATTATTTTTTATTTAACGCTTACAGTAAATCTCTATTTCAAATTCAGGTTGATAAAAAGTAAAAAAAAAAAAAAAAAAGGTTTTATGTCTTTTCTGTCCGACAACTTTGTTTTTTATAGTAAAACTGGAAATATGCAGTATTTAGTAATTATAGTTCTAAAAGATCAATAATGCATGACACCATTGATCTTAATTCTTTAATATTTTTGAGAAATCAGTGAAAATATTAATAAAATCCCACTAAATATGTTTTTTTTTTTTTTGTCCTGTCCAGCTTCTCAGGCAAGTCATATAGTAGATGTAGATGCCCACTAAATATGTTTGGGATCCAAAAGGTGCCCCACTCATAAAGTGATACATTTGTATTAGTTTTTTTTTACTTTCAACACTTAAGTTACGAGATCAACTTCAGATATATCTGTCGATTTTACGTTTGAACTATTATTTTGTTTGTTTTATGCTCTTTTGTCAAAGAAATCTTTGATTTTTTTATACGGCAAACACACAATATATGCAATGTTTTTTCCACATAAAACATTTTAAAGTGACATTTTTGAAGTAATTGGAGCCTTGAATAGGTCAATAATTCATTATAACATAGATTTTTTTGTCTTTTTTTTTGGAGCAATGGCAAAAAAAAGAAAAATAAAGAAAGACAAAAGAAAAAAAAACAGCCTGCATGGCAGCTTTGTGTCAACATTGCAACTTTTTCTCCTTAGATTTCACCTCATTCCACTTTTTTTAAATGTTTTTTTTTATTTTTGCAATACTATCAATTTTGCAATTTTTGCAGAATGTGTGGCGGGCCGGTAAACAATTAGCTGCGGGCCGCAAAAGGCCCCCGGGCCGCACTTTGGACACCCCTGATATATGTTATTCATTATGACCTTCCAAAAAGACAAATATGGGGCTCCTCTCAGACCCATTAACTCTGTGACATACACTATATAGGCGGAAATCATGTCTACCCCAGGGCAGCTGTGGCTACGAAAGTAGCTTACCACCACCAGGTGTGAATGAATGATGGGTTTTTAACATGTAAAGCGACTTTGGGTACTTAGAAAAGCGCTATATAAATCCCAGGTATCTTACCCATAATAATAATGTTTTTATGATCGTGAGAAGCAGAAATGGAAATCGAGAATAAAATGGAATGAATTGTCCAGCCTTTTGTCATCCAATAACACAACGTTGCAATGTTTATTAGTGATCTGCCAATTATCGGCGCCGATATGTGGCATTTTCACATAAACCGTATTTTTCGGAGTATAAGTCGCACCGGCCGAAAATGCATAACAAAGAAGGGAAAAAAACATATATAAGTTGCACTGGAGTATAAGTCGCATTTTTGGGGGGAAATGTATTTGATAAAAGCCAACAGCAAGAATAGACATTTAAAATGTCTAAAGAGTAGTGAACAACAGGCTGAATAAGTGTACGTTATATGAGGCATAAATAACCAACTGAGAAGGTGCCTGGTATGTTAACGTAACATATTATGGTAAGAGTCATTCAAATAACTATAACATATAGAACATGCTATACCAGACATGGGAAAACTACGGCCCATGGGCCGTATACGGCCCGTTGAACGTTTTAATCCGGCCCACCGGAACTTGTCCAAATTATTGAAAAAAATATATATAATAATTTATTTTTTTTTTTTTTACAAAAAACTCTTATCAATGTTAAGGCTTCTGCCTCCCGTATGCGTTTTCAGCGCTTGACTATCATTAAGGAGGAGCCACCCATTAAATTCTATTATTAAATTACAATTCATATTATTATTGTCGGTTAACCTCGTTCATTTCACCATATCCCTGTAATACCGCGTTTCCCCACTACATGGCGCTCATTGACCTTTTTGGCCTGTGGGATATTACTCCCTTCTTCTCTTTAGCTTTGTTCTGTGAGCCCCTCTGTAAAAATGAGCTTATCAAAGCAAAGAAAAGTGGACAGTGAGTGCCGAGTACCGTAATTTCCGGACTATAAGCCGCACTTGACTATAAGCCGCACCAGCTAAATTTAGGGGAAAATACAGATTGCTCCATATATAAGCCGCACCCGACTATAAGCCGCAGGGTTTTGATGTGTAATTACCGTAGTATATAGGGGTTCCTGCTACCACGGAGGGGATTGTCGGGACAGAGATGACTGTTTGGGAACGCGAAGCGTCCCATTTATTAACTCTAAATCTTTCAATCATTCAATCAAACTTTCACATCTTTGACATGGCGAACAGCATTCGTGCAGAGTACAAATAATACAACTGTGCAAAGTAATACAAAGTGCTCGCCTGTACGTTATCAAAATAACCAGCCTACCGGTATTTGAAAAGTCAGTCTTTAATCATTGTGTCATCGTCTTCCTCCTGCGTACTAAAACCACTGAAATCCTCTTCGTCGGTGTCGGAGAAGAACAGGCCGTAAATAAGCCGCACCCTTGTATAAGCCGCAGGGACCAGAACGAGGGGAAAAAGTAGCGGCTTATAGTCCGGAAATTACGGTATTTAATGCAGAGTGGACAACAAAATATTTTTTTACTGAAGTCCGATCAAAGGCTGTGTGTCTGATATGCCAAGAAACTGTCGCGGTTTACAAAGAGTACAATATCAGCCGCCACTTTGCTACCAAGCATGCTAACTACGCCAGCAAGCAGTCAACGCAAGAGCGAACAACCACGGCCCAGAGGCTGGCGGCTAATTTACAGGCTCAGCAACATCTTTTTTACAGACAAACTGCGATTCAAGAGTCATCCACCAAAGCAAGCTTTTTGCTGTCATTCAAAGTAGCCAAAGCTAGCAAGCCTTTCTCCGAAGGCAAGTTTTTAAAAGAATGCATGGTAGAGGCGGCAGGTATTTTGTGTATACTGTGAATTTCTCTACTGTGTTTATTCTTAAATCAAATTAAATTAATGCATTTAAAAAAAAAAAAGTACAATGAGCCTTGCTGCCTACTCATGATATGTTACATGTTTGTAGGCCAAATCCTCTCACGTAATGGCTTTTACATGTCATTTATATTATTTCACACAAACACTCCATCCATCTGTTCCTGGCCCGACCCCCTGTCAAATCTTAGAACCCAATGTGGCCCTCCTGGCAAAAAGTTTGCCCACCCCTGTGCTATACGTTTACCAAACAATCTGTCACTCCTAATCGCTAAATCCCATGAAATCTTATACGTCTAGTCTCTTACGTGAATGAGATCAATAATATTATTTGATATTTTACGCTAATGTGTTCATCATTTCACACATAAGTCGCTCCTGAGTATAAGTCGCACCCCCGGCCAAACTATGAAAAAAACTGCGACTTGTAGTCCGAAAAATACGGTATCTGCCTATTTCCCCCCCCAACTTCTACAGATGTACATCAGATATACAATATATACACATGATATCACGGTTTAGCATTTAAAAACATCAATCTTCTTTCCTGGCCGCTTCCTCCCGTTTTGTGTGTTTTCCCTGCGTCCGCAACACTTAAAAGGAGGGCGCAGTTTCCTGTTCCGTGACTGAATCAAACAGAGCAGTAGAAGACGGATTGACAGAAAATATGTTGACGAATATGAGATTATTATATAGGTAAAGAAGAGCAGGCAGCGGCTGACACGTTCTCATCATTTCTGTAACATCCAAGAAGAAATGATGTCAGCCATCTTGAAAAAAAATGCCTCAACTACATATATATATATATATATATATATGTATATATATATATATATATGTATATATATACCGTATTTTCCGCACCATAAGCCGCACCTAAAAACCACAATTTTTCTCAAAAGCTGACAGTGCGGCTAATAACCCGGTGCGCCTTATATATGGATTAATATTAATATTTATTTTCATAAACTTTAGGTCTCGCAACTACGGTAAACAGCCGCCATCTTTTTTCCCCGTAGAAGAGGAAGCGCTTCTTCTTCTACTGTAAGCAACCGCCAAGGTGAGCACCCGCCCCCGTAGAAGAAGAAGCGCGCGGATATTACGTTTCATTTCATTTGTGTGTTTCTGTAAAGACCACAAAATGTCTCCTACTAAGAGACACGCGTACAAGGTTCCACTGACTTTTGATATTCATGTGAACCGCACTGTGGATACAACGGGAACACGTACGGTGAATATTCGCACCACAGGCAATGAGAAGTCGTCCTTCACCGTGAGCTAGCTAGCTTGCCATGCTAACGGCCAGAAACTTTCACCCACGGTGATATTCAAAAGGAAGACCTTGCCAAAAGAGAACTTTCCAGCCGGCGTCATCATAAAAGCTAACTCGAAGGGATGGATGGATGAAGAAAAGATGAGCGAAGACACCGGGTGACTTTTTTCACGCAGCTACGTCCCTGTTGATCTATGACTGCATGCTCGTCCACTTCACAGATGGTGTCAAAAAACAAGTGAAGCACACCGAAGAAGAATAATTCGATGGATTTGTGGATGAGTAATAACTTCAGAAAGTGAGCTTTAAATGTTTATTTTGTGTGTTGTGTGACACTAACGTATGAGCAACGTTGAGTTATTGATGTTGCTATTGCTCTGCACTATTTTGAGTGTTACTATTTTTGTGATTGCACATTTGCACATTACATTTTGGGAGTGAACAGAATTGTTAGAACGCTGGTTTGTAATATATTATTAAAGTTTGACTGACCTATCTGACTGTTTTGTTGACATTCCCTTTAGCGTAGCGTAGGTGCGGCTAATAGCACGGGGCGGCTAATAGGTAAACAAAGTTTTGAAATATGCCGTTCATTGAACGTGCGGCTAATAACACGGGGCGCCTTATGGTGCGGAAAATACGGTATATATATATATATATATATACGTGAAGGAGTCCACAATTGTTTTATTTAAATGTTCGCAATATTTCGGGGTTCCTCAGGAGGAAACCTTACAATGTATTTGTCAGAATAACTGTATCGAAGTTATCACAAAAGCGAGCAGACAAAAGCTGTCTTTGATCTTACCAAGCAAAAGGCTTGTAAAACTCCACTGTGTGCCATGGGAAGAGACATGAAGGTGTCGGTTTCTTTGATCTATTGTGATTCACGGGAAGATTTTGTCTTGACCCGAGATCTACAAAGCGGAGAGGAAGCAGGACCTGACGCAAGCTCCAGGCACCGTTTCTTTGAACTGTTTTGTGACCGAGGGCAACGGCTGTTTACGGCCCCCCCTCCCTTTAGAAACAGTTGTTGCCATGTAATCAGGGAAAGTCCAAATAAAAGAGGATGTGTGAAATCCTTTCGTCAGAGCGTGGTGGAAGAAGACTGTGCAAGAGTACAGCTCAGACGTTTCTCCTCATTGAGCTAAATTGAATCCTGTCTCTGTTTAATTCCTTGCTTCTTGTTTGTTTAATAGATGTCATCTGTGTTTGAACATGACAGTATTAAATCCATACAGTGTTATAAAATGAGTTATTGTGATGTAGAGAAATGACATATTTTTACCAATTCTCCCAGATTTGCCATATTTGGAAATGCAAATGTTGATGCTCCTCTTAGACACATGTAATAAAAGCTGTTTGACTTTATTGTTGTTGCTAAATTAAGGTCAACATAAAACATTATGTAGCTACAGGTCCCACCTTTCCTTATAAATACCGTATTTTCTGGACCAAAGGGTGCACCGGATTATAAAGTGCACTGCCGATTAGCGGGTCTATTCAGGTCTTTTTTCATACAAAAGGTGCACCGGATTATAAGGCGCATTAAAGGAGTCATATTATTTTTTTTGTTTGTTTTTTTCTACATTTAAAAGACTACCTTGTGATCTACATAACATGTAAAGGTGGTTCTTTGCTCAAAATGTTGCATGGATGATGTTTTACACATCATCTTCAAGTCGCTTTCTGACAGTCACGCCAGGAGGCGCCGTTTTGTGGTCGGTCTTATTTATGTGCCTCCACTGCGACAGCGTCTTCTCCACGTGTAGCGTGCAAGGACGGGAGTGGAAGAAGTGTCAAAAGATGGAGCTAACTGTTTTAATGACATTCACACTTTACTTCAATCAATAACGGAGCAGCGTCTCCTCATCCGTGGCTCACTAGTGCAACAACAACAACAACAACGCCGGAAATGTGTCCTGTGAAAAAACTTCCAACCGGAACTCTAATAACTAAAGTTAAGTTGGTGGATAATGTAAACTCACTACACCGGTATGTTTTTAGTGCTTCCATAGCTACTTTATATTAGAAATGGCAACAGCAGAGGGTGAATGTCCCATAACAAGAAGATAAGAGAAAAAGAAGATTATCGACTACGGCTTCGGCACGGACTACATTTTTCAGGACTTATGCAGATCCCAAATACACATCAGCAGGTACCAGCAGGTAAGAAAAGTTCCCTTTGCATAATATTGCAAAATAAAACGCCATAGTAGTATTTGTATCTCTGACTACAGTAGCCGTAATGCGCCGACAATCCATCAAGCGGTGCGGCTTCAAAGTCGTACTAAAACATTTTGACGGGTATTTGCGTGCCGTGTGTAATGTTCTTTATTTTCAATGGAACATTTAAGGTTTTGGTGTCGTCTACTGGCGTCATATTGCAGTCCACACGTATCTCTTTATGTTTGACTGCCATCTACTGGTCACACTTATTACACCATGTACCAAATAAAATAGCTTCGAGGTCGGTAAGCACGACCAGAATTATTCCGTACATTAGGCGCACTGTCCATTTTTGAGAAAATGAAAGGATTTTATAAGTGTAACTTATAGTCCGAAAAATACGGTAAAGTTAAAAAAACACAACTTCAAAGCCTTCTCCGGATGTTTACTGACATATTATTCATGTTTAAATAACTTTTACTGCAAATATCAGTTATCGGCCTCCTTGACTACTAATAATCGGTATCGGCCTCTCACGTTTATACGCTCGCATGAGATCTCACTGGGGTTCCTAATGAAAAGTCCTGAGCTCACCTTGCCATCGCAGCTCTCGTGAAAGCCGTCCACTCTTGCAGCCAGCGTGCACTTGGCCGACACCAGACGAGCTGCCTTCCTCCTGAGGTCCTGAAAGGTGACGCTGAGATGTGAAGCCAAGAATGGATAAATGCATGCATGAATGAATGAATGAGTGATGCTCACAGGCGGCAGCGTCTGTACCACGTCACAGTAATAGATGAAGCCAGTGTGCGGCAGCAAGGAGGTGCTGCTGAAGCCAGAGAGAGTCCTCCTTTGGGCTCCCAGCAGCATCAGGTTGCAGGCGGGCATCTTGGACAGGTTGGTGAGGCCCCCAGCAATACCTGGTAGGACATCAGAGACAATAAGAGACAAGGAAGACTAGGTAGGACATCAGAGACAATAAGAGACAAGGAAGACTAGGTAGGACATCAGAGACAATAAGAGACAAGGAAGACAAGGTAGGACATCGGAGACAATAAGGGACAAGGAAGACCAGGTAAGATATCGGAGACAATAAGGGACAAGGAAGACTAGGTAGGACAGAGAAAATAAGAGACAAGGATGATTAGGTAGGACATCAGAGACCATAAGAGACAAGTAAGATTAGGTAGGACAGACAAAATAAGAGACAAGGAAGGCTAGGTAAGACATCAGAGACCAAAAAAACTAGGTAGGACACCAGAGACAATAGACAAGGAAGACTTGGTAGGACATCAGAGACAGGAGACAAGGTAGGACATCAGAGACAGTAGACAAGGAAGACTAGGTATGACATCAGAGACAGGAGACAAGGAAGACTAGACAGGACATCAGAGACAGGAGACAAGGAAGACTAGACAGGACATCAGAGACAGGAGACAAGGAAGACTAGACAGGACATCAGAGACAGTAGACAAGGAAGACTAGACAGGACATCAGAGACAGTAGACGAGGAAGACTAGACAGGAGACAAGGAAGACTAGACTAGGAGAGCGTTCTCACCCATGATCTTAGCAGCAGTGGAAGCCCCGACGATGATGGACAAATTAGGGGCGATGAAGGACATTCTGGACTCCACGTACTCGTAGATGGCGTGTTTGGACTGGTTGAGTTCCAGAGCCATGTCACATGCCTCCTCCAGCTGCTTCAGCTCCAACTCGCTCAGCAGCGACCTGCACACAAAGAGACAAAGACTTTACAGACTTAAAAACAAAACCTTGATGATCCACATCCCCCATTATCACACACACGCACACACGGCTGAGTACGGAGGAGCCAGGTGAGTGAACACTATCACGGGAGCCATCTGCACCAGGAGGTCACGAAACCATGGCCACCAGGACGCTGACACAAAGCGACCCCACAGCCACGGCCGATAACCCCTGATGAAGATGGCCCCTTCTGAGGAACGCTGGAAAGTAAAAGTAATAAAACCTTTCAAATAGTAAGAACCATGAGTAGGAATAAAGGATAACATACTAGTATAAACAAATACAGTAAATATATAATGAATAAATAGAACTACCGGTAAATAATATCTAGCGTAACTGATAAGATAAAAAGTAAAGTAGGAATGACTTCAATAAAATTAAGAAATATTAGCTAAACCCCGCCAAGCTGTTCCATAAACTGGGGTCATGATGGTGGTAAGATGCCATCCCGTGACTTTGTGTCCTGACTTTTGGGATAATTAGGAGACGAGTGCTGGAGGATGTTAGGGTCTGTGAAGGTTTGTGGGGTAAAAGCTAATTGGAAAGCTAAGAAGGCCCATGACCATTAAAAAAACATTTATAAACCATAAGAAGAACCTTAAAATTGATCGTGAAACGCACCAAGAGCCAAAGCACAGATTTTAAAACTGGTGTAATGTGCGCCCGCCTTCTGGCCTTTGTCAGGACACATGCCGCTGAATTTTGGAGTAATTATAAAAGGTGCAATTACCTTTTTAGGCAGAGCAGAAAGCAAGCAAGAATCTATACCACTTGCAATAAAAGCATGCATTAGTGTTGCCCTGAGAGCGAATTGGTCGAACTCTGGCTATATTCTTAAGATGAGGAAAAAAAAAAATGTTGTTAGATTTTTATATGTGGTATAAAACTAAGTTCAGAGTCAAAAACAACGCCCAGATTTTTCACTTGGAGTGATGGAGTTATAAAATATGTTTGTGATTTTGATGTGTGTTTCTCTCTCAGGGCCTTAGGTATATATATATCATCCCTACAAGCCTGTTTCGCAGGTTTCCCTGCGATTTATTGAAGGGAAACCTGCAAAACAGGCTTGTAGGGATGATATAGCCTCTGTATTTTTTCCTGACCTAACGTATATTCCGCTCTACCGCGGTATTGAGCGCTGTATAACGGATAAACCACAGAAATATATATATATATATATATATATATATATATACAGTGGTGCAAAAAAGTATTTAGTCAGCCACCGATTGTGCAAGTTCTCCCACTTAAAATGATGACAGAGGTCTGTAATTTTCATCATAGGTACACTTCAACTGTTAGAGACAGAATGTGGAAAACAAATCCAGGAATTCACATTGTAGGAATTTTAAAGAATTTATTTGTAAATTATGGTGGGAAATAAGTATTTGGTCACTTCAAACAAGGAAGATCTCTGGCTCTCACAGACCTGTAACTTCTTTAACTTCTGTATTAATGGCACCTGTTTGAACTCGTTATCTGTATAAAAGACACCTGTCCACAGCCTCAAACAGTCAGACTCCAAACTCCACTATGGCCCGTGGGGTCAAAATGATCATGAGAACCGTGAGCAAAAATCCCAGAACCACACGGGGGGACCTGGTGAATGACCTGCAGAGAGCTGGGAGCAAAGTAACAAAGGTTACCATCAGTAACACACTACGCCGACAGGGAATCAAATCCTGCAGGGCCAGACGTGTCCCCCTGCTTAAGCCAGTGCATGTCCAGGCCCGTCTGAAGTTTGCCAGAGAGCACATGGATGATACAGCAGAGGATTGGGAGAATGTCATGTGGTCAGATGAAACCAAAATAGAACTTTTTGGTACAAACTCAACTCGTCGTGTTTGGAGGAAGAAGAATACTGAGTTGCATCCCAAGAACACCATACCTACTGTGAAGCATGGGGGTGGAAACATCATGCTTTGGGGCTGTTTTTCGGCTAAGGGGACAGGACGACTGATCCGTGTTAAGGAAAGAATGAATGGGGCCATGTATCGTGAGATTTTGAGCCAAAACCACCTTCCATCAGTGAGAGCTTTGAAGATGAAACGTGGCTGGGTCTTCCAGCATGACAATGATCCCAAACACACCGCCCGGGCAACCAAGGAGTGGCTTCGTAAGAAGCATTTGAAAGTCCTGGAGTGGCCTAGCCAGTCTCCAGACCTCAACCCCATAGAAAATCTGTGGAGGGAGTTGAAAGTCCGTGTTGCTCGGCGACAGCCCCAAAACATCACTGCTCTCGAGAAGATCTGCATGGAGGAATGGGCCAAAATACCAGCTACTGTGTGTGCAAACCTGGTAAAGACCTATAGTAATCGTTTGACCTCGGTTATTGCCAACTAAGGTTATATTACAAAGTATTGAGTTGAATTTTTGTTATTGACCAAATCATTATTTTCCACCATAATTTACAAATAAATTCTTTAAAATTCCTACAATGTGAATTCCTGGATTTTTTTTACACATTCTGTCCCTCACAGTTGAAGTGTACCTATGATGAAAATTACAGACCTCTGTCATCATTTAAAGTGGGAGAACATGCACAATTGGTGGCTGACTAAATACTTGTTTTCCCCACTGTATATATATACTTTTTTTTTTTAAATAAATATATATAAGGTTAAATATATATATTATTTTATTTTTTCTCCTTGATTGAATTCATATCAGTCAGTTTTTGCAGTGTGCTGCATAGTTGTACTCCTGTTGTGTTGTTGACAATGAATGTTTTGTTTACAACTCACCCCTGTGTGGTGGAAGCTGTGACGCTAACAACCATGATGGTGGCGTTGGTGAGGATCTGCTGCAGGTTCTCGTTGTTTTTGCACTTCTCCAGGTTGTTTCCCAGCTCCTGTAGAGTCACAAACAAAATCTGTAAGTTCCAAGTAGGGAAAACTTAGAGCAGGGCTTGGCAACATCTACTATTTTGCTGTCATTTTTGTTTTGGATGCAACAACAAAAGAGCAGAGGGCCAGCTGGTGTGCACGATAGGTTGTTTAAAGATGTTGCCACAGTTGTTTGTCGTTATGTGCAGAGAGTAATCCATGCCCTCTAGATGTTCTTTCTGGAGAATCGAGCGGTGACTTGGAGAGCATGTTGCTCTTCTCCCTCTTGTGACATTGGGAAGAAGGACAGAAAGTCGACATAGAGGAACGTTTTTTTGTTCTTTTTTTAGACAGCACATCTTGCATGCTCTTATACTGATGCAATCTTTATTTCTCACATACGTTACCACGCAAACACCTGCATTCACTCACACACACACACACACACACACACACACACACACACACACACACACACACACACACACACACACACACACATGTACATATATATGTATATACATACATATATACACATACACATAAATTAAAACTAAAATACATATTCAAATACAAATAAAAATGTATAGATATATAATAAATACAAATACATAATATAAAAATAAATCAAAAATTTGAAATAATTAAAAGTGAATAAAAAAATGTGGTGTCTGCTGTCCAAGCAAAAAAGCTATTAAAAGCTATGTGCTTTAAGCAGCAGCTTTGAACCTGGTGTTTTCTAGGCCAAGATTAACCAAACTAACAAATCTATTACTTTAAGTAGAAAAAAGTGTTGATGTTGGTATCGGAAAAGAAGAAAAAAAAAAATCAATCAAAGTTTATTCATATGGCCCTAAATCACAAGTGTCTCAAAGGGCTGCACAAGTCACAACGACATCCTCAGCTCAGATCCCACATCAGGGCAAGGAAAAACTCAACCCAATACATTATATATATACTTGCAGTGTGTATATTGTACATATTACATATTGTTATGAAGGTGTCTGTTACTACATTATATATATATACTTGCAGTGTGTATATTGTACATATTACATATTGTTATGAAGGTGTCTGTTACTACATTATATATATACATGCAGTGTGTATATTGTACATATTACATATTGTTATGAAGGTGTCTGTTACTACATTATATATATACATGCAGTGTGTATATTGTACATGTTACATATTGTTATGAAGGTGTCTGTTACTACATTATATATATATACTTGCAGTGTGTATACTGTACATATTATATATTGTTATGAAGGTGTCTGTTACTACATTATATATATACTTGCAGTGTGTATATTGTACATATTACATATTGTTATGAAGGTGTCTGTTACTACATTATATATATACTTGCAGTGTGTATATTGTACATATTACATATTGTTATGAAGGTGTCTGTTACTAAATTGTATATATACTTGCAGTGTGTATATTGTACATATTACATATTGTTATGGAGGTGTCTGTTACTACATTATACATATATACTTGCAGTGTGTATATTGTACATATTACATATTGTTATGAAGGTGTCTGTTACTACATAATACAAATATACTTGCAGTGTGTATATTGTACATATTACATATTGTTATGAAGGTGTCTGTTACTACATTATATATATACTTGCAGTGTGTATATTGTACATATTACATATTGTTATGAAGGTGTCTGTTACTACATTATATATATACTTGCAGTGTGTATATTGTACATATTACATATTGTTATGAAGGTGTCTGTTACTACATTATATAAATATACTTGCAGTGTGTATATTGTACATATTACATATTGTTATGAAGGTGTCTGTTACTACATTATATATATATATACTTGCAGTGTGTATATTGTACATATTACATATTGTTATAAAGGTGTCTGTTACTACATTATATATATACTTGCAGTGTGTATATTGTACATATTACATATTGTTATGAAGGTGTCTGTTACTACATTATATATATACATGCAGTGTGTATATTGTACATATTACATATTGTTATGAAAGCGTATGTTACTACATTATATATATACTTGCAGTGTGTATATTGTACATATTACATATTGTTATGAAAGCGTATGTTACTACATTATATATATACTTGCAGTGTGTATATTGTACATATTACATATTGTTATGAAGGTGTCTGTTACTACATTATATATATACTTGCAGTGTGTGTATTGTACATATTACATATTGTTATGAAGGTGTCTGTTACTACATTATATATATACTTGCAGTGTGTATATTGTACATATTGTTATGAAGGTGTCTGTTACTACATTATATATATACTTGCAGTGTGTATATTGTACATACCGTATTTCCTTGAATAGCCGCAGGGGCGCTAATTAATTTAAAACCTCCTGTCACTCTGGCGTTTACCGGAAGCCGGCGGGATGGCCGTGCATGCGGTAATTATTTTAAAACCCTCTTCTCACTACGCCATTTACCAAAAGGAATGCGGTAAATTTAGGCGTGCGCTTTGAGTGTGATGTAAGCATACCATCATGAAAAGCACATTTAATAAAAAAAACGTTATTATGGTCTTACCTGTACTTATAAATGGAGTCCATTTGCAGCTCCTTCTGACCAAAAGCATCGATAACTTGGTTATAGAAGTCTTCATTATTTTCTTTCTTCAGTTTTAAAAGTCTCTCTGTCTCGATGGAGATATTCCTTTAATTATTACCTCCTGCTTCGATTGAAAGTCCAGTTTAGAAAACTGTTTTATTTTAGATACCGGTATGTAATCCTCCATGTGAAAAGTAAAAGTTCAGGCGAGAGAAAAAAAATTAAAAAAAATCTCTTGCTGCGTGTTGTCACTTCTTCTGCAGTACCGGAAGTCGCAAGAAGGATCACTAGCGCGGCAGCGCCCTCTACCACCAGGAGGTTTAATGACTCATACAGTATTTGACACACGCAGCTACGGTATATTAATAAAACATAGCTGCTTACTGTTCTTTTTAGCATACTGTACCGGTATTCAATAGCTTGGACCTTAAATCCTACTGAATAGCTCTTTATCTTTTTTCCTTTGTGCGATTGCAAACTACTGAAAGCAGCTTCCTCCATTTTGAAAATGAGGACAGGTAAAGTGTCACTCGTGACGTAACGAATTTGACCCGGCAGATGTTCTAGCCATATGCTAAATATTTTGCGAAACGAGTTTGAACCGGCGAAAATTATAGACATGCGATAATAAAATTAATATTTTGCAAAACGAATTTGATCCGGCGTTAATAATGAACCGGCGATAAGGCCAAGCATGCGTTAATTATTTTGAGAAACGAGTTTGACCCGGCAGTAATTCTAGACGTGCGAATACTATATTCCCTGCGCCAATTCAAGGAAATACGGTATTACATATTGTTATGAAGGTGTCTGTTACTACATTATATATATACTTGCAGTGTGTATATTGTACATATTACATATTGTTATGAAGGTGTCTGTTACTACATTATATATATACTTGCAGTGTGTATATTGTACATATTACATATTGTTATGAAGGTGTCTGTTACTACATTATTTATATACTTGCAGTGTGTATATTGTACATATTACATATTGTTATGAAGGTGTCTGTTACTACATTATTTATATACTTGCAGTGTGTATATTGTACATATTACATATTGTTATGAAGGTGTCTGTTACTACATTATATATATACTTGCAGTGTGTATATTGTACATATTACATATTGTTATGAAGGTGTCTGTTACTACATTATATATATACTTGCAGTGTGTATATTGTACATATTACATATTGTTATGAAGGTGTCTGTTACTACATTATATATATACTTGCAGTGTGTATATTATACATATTACATATTGTTATGAAGGTGTCTGTTACTACATTATATATATACTTGCAGTGTGTATATTGTACATATTACATATTGTTATGAAGGTGTCTGTTACTACATTATTTATATACTTGCAGTGTGTATATTGTACATATTACATATTGTTATGAAGGTGTCTGTTACTACATTATATATATACTTGCAGTGTGTATATTGTACATATTACATATTGTTATGAAGGTGTCTGTTACTACATTATATATATATACTTGCAGTGTGTATATTGTACATATTACATATTGTTATGAAGGTGTCTGTTACTACATTATATAAATATACTTGCAGTGTGTATATTGTACATATTACATATTGTTATGAAGGTGTCTGTTACTACATTATATATATACTTGCAGTGTGTATATTGTACATATTACATATTGTTATGAAGGTGTCTGTTACAACATTATATATATACTTGCAGTGTGTATATTGTACATATTACATATTGTTATGAAGGTGTCTGTTACTACATTATATATATATACATGCAGTGTGTATATTGTACATATTACATATTGCTATGAAGGTGTCTGTTACTACATTATATATATACTTGCAGTGTGTATATTGTACATATTACATATTGTTATAAAGGTGTCTGTTACTACATTATATATATACTTGCAGTGTGTATATTGTACATATTACATATTGTTATGAAGGTGTCTGTTACTACATTATATATATATACTTGCAGTGTGTATATTGTACATATTACATATTGTTATAAAGGTGTCTGTTACTACATTATATATATATACTTGCAGTGTGTATATTGTACATATTACATATTGTTATGAAGGTGTCTGTTACTACATTATATATATACTTGCAGTGTGTATATTGTACATATTACATATTGTTATGAAGGTGTCTGTTACTACATTATATATATATACTTGCAGTGTGTATATTGTACATATTACATATTGTTATGAAGGTGTCCGTTACTACATTGTATATATACTTGGTGTGTATATTGTACATATTACATATTGTTATGAAGGTGTCCGTTACTACATTGTATATATACTTGCAGTGTGTATATAAAATGTTGGAGGGTTTTGAAGTTGTATTTTGAAGACTTTGAAGCATCTTCCAAGTGTGTTTTATCATCTTTAAAATCCTAAAAATGAAAATGTGTGTTCTTGTCCCTCATAATGATTGTGAACAATAGGCAACATTAAAAAAGAAAAGTGCAGTTCCCCTTTAAGCAGCAGCATTGAACCTGACATTCTTAGGCCAATATCCATCCATTTTAGGCCAATATTAACCAAAGAAATCTATACTATAAGCAGACAAGAAAGTTGGTATTGGAGAAAACAAAAGGTTACGCTGCATATTCATCCTCTCACCTTGACTGTGCGCATGTAATCCAGAGAGTTTGGCACCAGAGACTCCAGCTCTGGGAACCTCTTGGAATATTTGTCCCGTGTGAACTTGTGAATGATATCTGAGGGAAACACAAGAACTGAGTTGACCAGAACTGAACATTGCGACGTATAGAGAGGATGATTCCAACGCACTGAGCTCATTGTCGATCTCCACCGTCAGATTATTGGCCGCTACGATGAGCCTGTACTCGGGGTCGGCCTCCACGGGTCCTGACACTGTTAGGTAACACACCAGAGAAATCAATGTCATGCTAAAAATACCTTTAAAGACATGTTCAGCTCACCGTCTGAATTCTTGCGCTGCTTTCCAACATATCCCGATATCTTCTCCACGATATCTGAAAACTGTAAGAGTGACACACTAGTGAGTCAACTGCCACCTTCAAGAACACAGGGGTGTACAAACTTTTTCCACTGAGGGCCGCATTCTAAAAAAATCAGAGCATGTGGTGGCCATTTTGATATTTTTTATTTTCAAAACCAATACAATATATCCATTTTTTTTTAACAATCTCTAGATCAGGGGTGTCAAACTCGTTTTCATTGAGGGCCACATTACAGTTATGACTCCCTCCAATGGTCTGTTTGGTCCATTGTTTCCGGTTTATTTGGGTAAGCACTCCATTTATGTCAAAATAACTTGGCTTCAAGTGCCATATTTGCACCGTGACCAAATCATGCCGACCTCACTCCCTCAGCTTCCGTCTGCTCCAACTTTTCACTCTTCCTTTGTGCTCGCTTCTATAAGCAGTAGTTTATCCTTTGTATATTAAGCTTTAAAAGGATAAGGTTGTGAATCCTCATTTGTCTAAATATAGTCGTCTTTGTTGTCTGTTACCAAGTCTGTCATGATTGGAAAACACTCGAAATTGTATCCGGAAGTAGTAACACACATTTGTTGCCAGAAGTGCATTGCTATGGAAACGGAAATAAATGTGCTGAGGAAATAAGTTCCTTTATTGCTTAAAATGACCGAAATATTGTAAATATTGTACATATTACATATTGTTATAAAGGTGTCTGTTACTACATGATATATATACATAATGGCTGGCTGTAGAACCAGCCTCACTCAAGGCAGATATACGTGGAGACATAACCAGGTCCTCAGATGTCTAGCTGACAAACTTGAGTGCAGGAGGATATCCATCAATGCCCAACCCATCAACAACCAGGAAGTGTGCCGACACCTACCAGCTGTTTGTTCGGGGGCGGGGGGAAAGCTGAAGACGAGACCTTCAAATCCTGATCCAAACCCATTAAATGCAGCCAGGGACTGGCAGATGCGAGTCGACTTAGATCAGAGGCTCATTTTCCCCCCCGGCGATCGTAACGACCACCCTGCGTCCAGACCTCGTCCTATGGTCTGAAACCTGCCATACAGTCTATATTATTGAACTGACAGTTCCGTGGGAGGATGCCATCGAAAAAGCGTATGAACGCAAGAAGCTGCGGTACTCCAACCTTGCAGCTGAGGCAGAGGACAGAGGCTGGAGGGTAAGGGTGCGCCCAGTGGAGGCGGGCTGTAGGGGCTTTGTAGCAAGCACAACAGCAAAGCTCCTTAGGGAGGTTGGAGTCAGGGGGCAGGCTCACAGACAGCCCATTAAAGAGTTGGCCAACACAGCAGAGAGGACGAGCCATTGGTTGTGGTTGAGGAGTGACCTAGCTGGGCTGCTAAGGCTAACACCTAATGGGATGCACACACCCAGGGATTTGATCACCCTGGGGTGGGCCCTTCCTCGGCAGAGGGTGTCTTGTGGTAAGCCGGGCCGAAACACCCCGTGACGCTGGAGCACACAACTGAGGATGTGTCCCAATGGTGGAAAAGCCTCCCAGCAGTGTCACCTAGCCTCATTTAGGTATGCGGTCAGGTGCAAGCCTGGCTCAGGGAGGAGGACGCCCCTGCCATGCAGAGTCCCCGGGGATTGTACCAACTAGTCCTTTCAACAAATTCTCTATATACTTGCAGTGTGTATATTGTACATATTATGAAGTTGTCTGTTACTACTTTACCCAAAAGCAGTGAAGTTGTCACGTTGTGTAAATGGTAAATAAAAAGAGAATACAACAAATCCTTTTCAACTTATATTCAATTGAATAGACTGCAAAGACAAGATACTTCATGTTCACACTGAGAAACTTATTTTTTGTGTGCAAATAATCATGAAATTAGAATTTAATGGCAGCAGCACATTACAAAAAAGTTGTCAGAGGGGCATTTTTACCAGTGTGTTACATAGCCTTTCCTTTTAACAACACTCAGTAAAGGTTTGGGAACTGAGGAGACACATTTTTGAAGTGGAATTATTTCCCATTCTTGCTTGATGTACAGCTTAAGTTGTTCAACAGTCTCCCTTCTCATATTTTAGCCTTCACACATTTTCAATGTCTGGACTACAGGCAGGCCAGTCTAGTACCCGCACTCTTTTACTATGAAGCCACGCTGTTGTAACACCTGGCTTGGCATTGTCTTGCTGAAATAAGCAGGGGCGTCCATGATAACAACATATGTTGCTCCAAAAGCTGTATGTACCTTTCAGCATTAATGGTGCCTTCACAGATGTGTAAGTTACCCATGTCTTAGGCACTAATACACCCCCATACCATCACACATGCTGCCTTTTACACTTTCACCCTAGAACAGTGGTTCTTTTCTTCTTTGGTCCGGAGGACACGACGTCCACAGTTTCCAAAAACAATTTGAAATGTGGACTCGTCAGACCACAGAACACTTTTCCACTTTGCATCGGTCCATCTTAGATGAGCTCGGGCCCAGCGAAGCGTTTCTGGGTGTTGTTGATAAATGACTGTGGCTTTGCATAGTAGTTTTAACTTGCACTTACAGATGTAGCGACCAACTGTAGTTACTGACAGTGGTTTTCTGAAGTGTTCCTGAGTCCATGTGGTGATAACCCTTACACACTAATGTCGCTTTTTGATGCAGTACCGCCTGAGGGATCTAAGGTCACGGCCTTGCCGCTTACGTGCAGTGATTTCTCCAGATTCTCTGAACCTTTTGATGATATTACGGAGCGTAGATGGTGAAATCCCTAAATTCCTTGCAATAGCTGGTTGAGAAAGGTTGTTCTTAAACAATTTGCTCAGGCATTTGTTGACAAAGTGGTGACCCTCGCCCCGTCCTTGTTTGTGAATGACTGAGCATTTCATGGTAGCTGCTTTTATACCCAATCATGGCACCCACCTGTTCCCAATTAGCCTGTTCACCTGTGGGATGTTCTAAATAAGTGTTCGATGAGCATTCCTCAACTTTCTCACTCTTTCTTGCCACTTGTGCCAGCTTTTTTTAAACATGTTGCCGGCATCAAATTCCAAATGCGATAATATTTGCAAAAAATAAACTTTACCAGTTCCAACGTTAATATCTTGTCTTTGCAGTCTATTCAATTGAATATAAGTTGAAAAGGATTTGCAAATCATTGTATTCTATTTTTATTTACCATTTACACAACGTGACAACTTCAATGCTTTTGTATTTTTAGAATGTGCTGCGGGCCTTAGGTGACTCCTGGGCCACACTTTGGAAACCCCTGAGCTTAAGCAGAGCTCACCTGTTTGCTGTGGCGGAGTTTGGCGATGGATGCAACGCTGTCAGCTTTACTGTAATCTACTTCCATCTCCTCTGGGATGTCTTCCAGCCCTCTGTCACTCCTGCCCTGGGAGGCTTCTCCATCGCTGTCGCCTTCCTCTCCTTCTGGGTACAAACCATCCTCGCCTTCGTTGCCGGCCTCCTCCAAGTCCGCCAGCAGCTCGTCTGCCAGAGACATCTGAGAGCAGAGGCAGAGTGTGAAGGATATATATATATATTATATATTTATATGTTTTAGAAAGAGATGTGTATTTGAGACAATACTGCAATACCGATGAATGTAATGAATGTTTTGGTATCCTGGAGCATTCAAAGTTCATTTCACTGGAACCAAAGGGGAAAAACAACCCCACACCATAATTCCTCCTCCACCAAATTTCACACTCGGCACAATGCAGTCCGAAATGTAGCGTTCTCCTGGCAACCTCCAAACCCAGACTGGTCCATCAGATTGCCAGATGGAAAAGTGTGATTCATCAGTCCAGAGAAGGCGTCTCCACTGCTCTAGAGTCCAGTGGCGACGTGCTTTACACCACTGCATCCCACGCTTTGCATTGGACTTGGTGATGTATGGCTTAGATGCAGCTGCTCGGCCATGGAAACCCACTCCATGAAGCTCTCTGCGTACTGTACGTGGGCTAATTGGAAGGTCACATGAAGTTTGGAGCTCTGTAGCAACTGCCTGTGCAGAAAGTCTTTGCACTATGCTGACCTCTCTGTCATTTTACGTGGCCTACCACTTGGTGGCTGAGTTGCTGTTGTTCCCAAACACTAGAAATGTTGCACAGGACTAAGTCAGTTTGTAACGTGGGTACCAAGAAGAAGTAATGAAAGATTTGCCTTCTATTATGAAAACACATTAAAATGTGACTGGGTTGGCAGTTATTTGCCACTAATTATCAAGTTTGCAACAAGTAGAGCCAAACAAAGCTTTGGCCATTTAAGGTATTTACTGAAATTGAGTGAGGCACTTTGTTTTTTATACATACATACATACATATATATATATACAGTGGGGCAAAAAAGTATTTAGTCAGCCACCCATTGACATTTAATGGGTGGCTGACTAAATACTTTTTTGCCCCACCGTATATATACACTTTGCATTCTATTTTAGTTACTTTGAATTTACAACCCCCTGGCGTTGTTTTGTACTGTTGTTGTACTTTGATTATTATTTCTCAACTGTTTGTAAATGTTGAAATTTATAAATAAAGGTTTATAAAAACAAAAACAAGGCTTTGGCCAACTCGGTTTCTAGTTGGACACAAAATGGCGTCGTGCAGTCACGTGAGGAGTTTTGACCAATCACTGAGGAGAGCTTCTGGCCATCCTCTCCTCTGATTGGCCAAAATCCCCTCACGTGATACAGGGCGCCATATTGAGGCCAACATTGAAACATAGCTTGCCTACTCTTTCGCATCCGGCCGCAACAAATAACGCTGAGTTTTCTGAACGATAAAACACGACACTGAAACGGAAGCTAAATAAATATTAAACTCAAATGAGAAGAAAAAAATACTCAACTAGTTTCAAGCCATCGCTTTAGCGTGTTTAACAAGGTGGCATTGTAAAAATAAGAGCTAGCAAACGCTAACGATACGTAGCCGGGTAACAATAATAAATATTTGGATACATATATAAACTTACCTCGAAAGTTAAAGCCCCAGGAGACGAATGAAAACACGAAAATGTCCAATAAAATATATATATCTCTCCGAAAAAAATAACACGCTACCTCTTAGTTTTTGGTAGCAATGCCCAGCGGAAGTTGTCGCGGGACAATGACGTCATCATGTCGCTTTGCCTTCTGGGAAATTATTTTTTTCTCTATTTATATACCTTTATTTATAATGTTCATCATTTACAAACACACATACGAACAAGGACAAATAAAACACGTACAACAACAGTACAGCGCCAGGGGGTTGTTAATTCAATAAAGTAATTATAGTAGAAGGTAAAAAAAACTATATATATATATATATATATATATATATATATATATATATATATATATATATATATATATATATATATATATATATATATATATATATATGTATATATATATATATATATATATATATATATATATATATATATATATATATATATATATATATATATATATTTATAGTCGTGGTCAAAAGTGTACATACACTTGTAAAGAACATAATGTCATGGCTGTCTATATGTGTGAATGCTTGGATGTTAACAAAACAATACAAATACTAATATCCATCCATCCATTTCTTACCGCTTGTCCCGTTCAGGGGGGTTGCTGGAGCCTATCTCAGCTGCATTCGGGCGGAAGGCGGAGTACACCCTGGACAAGTCGCCACCTCATCGCAGGGCCAACACAGATAGACAGACAACATTCACACTCACATTCATACACTATAATAATAATAATAATAATAATAATAATAGTAGTAATAATAATTATAATAAATATATTATTTTTGTGTGTAGAATCTTAGGACATTCACACATATACTACTACTAATAATAATAATGATAAATAGATGATTTTTGTGTGTACAATCTTATATATGTGAATGTTTGGCAATTCACACAATAATAATAATAATAATAACAATAATAATAAATAGATGATTTTTGTGGGTAAAATCTTATATGTGAGAATATTTGGACATTTACACATATAATAGTAATAATAATAATACATTGATGATTTTTGTGTGTAGAATCTTATATATGTGAATGTTTGGCCATTCACACAATAATAATAATAATAATAAATACATATTTTTTTGTCGTAGAATCTTATATGTGTGAATGCTTGGACGTTCACAAAACAATAAAAATACTAATATAATAATAATAGTAATAATAATAATTATAATAAATATATTCTTTTTGTGTGTAGAATCTTAGGACATTCACACATATACTAATAATAATAATAATAATAATAATAATGATAATAAATAAATGATAAATAAATTTAAAAAATTGTGTAGAATCTTATATGTGTGAATGTTTGGACATTTACACATATAATAATGATAATAATAAATAGATGATTTTTGTGTGTAGAATCTTATATGTGTGAATGTTTGGACATTTACACAATAATAATAATAATAATAATATGTTTTTTTGGCGTAGAATCTTATATGTGTAAATGCTTGGACGTTCACAAAACAATAAAAATACTAATATAATAATAGTAGTAATAATAATAATAATAATAAATAGATTATATTTGTGGGTAGAACGTTTGGACATTCACACAAATTAATAATAATGATAATAAATAGATGATTTTTGTGAGTAGAATCTTATATTTTGTGAATGCTTTGCCATTCACATAATAATAATAATAATAATTAATAGATTATTTGTGTGTGTACAATCTTATATGTGCGAATGTTTGGACATTTGCACATATAATAATAATAATAACAATAATAATATTAATAATATTAATAAATAGATGTTTTTGTGTGTCTACAATCTTATATGTGAGAATGTTTGGACATTCACGCATATAATAAAATAATAATAATAATAATAATAAATAGATGATTTTTGTGTGAAATCTAACATGTGTCAATGTTTGGACATTCACACATATAACTGAAAATGGATCATTCAAATGGAAATTCACATTTTGTTGTTTTTATTTATTTCCCCTCGTTTGTACAATATCCCTTAAAAACATTTCTTAAAACAATACAGGTTTTGAACCTTTGAACACTTAAACAGACGATCTGAACCTTGACTGCGTGACGGAGCGTTATTTGTAGAAAATAAAGCAACAAACTAATAGCGAGACACAAATAAATGGGTTATTTACGGATGAATAGCATGCTAAGCTACACCGACTGCCTCGAAAAGAACGACAACACGGCTAACACGCCTCGACAATGGGGGGAAAAAGAAACCTTACAGGACAAAATATCATACAGATTAGCATATATTGACAGTTAGAATGATACAAAATACTTTTTTAAGCAAATAAGACGTCTGGGAAAATATTTTGCTTTATTTGTTATGAAGATCTTACAGGAGGAGTAACCTGGATGTATTCTGTCCCGAAAAAATGGTAATCAAATATATTGCAATATAGTCAAATAAATACATAAACAGCAGAAAACTAAGAGAAAGATTTGAGGAACTAAAAAAAACCCCAAAAAAATAACCCACGGTGGGCGGCAGGAGCAAACGTCCTAAACACAGAACTGATCCAAAACCACACAAACACCCTCAAACATACATATATACTGTATATATTATACATGTCAACACAAATTGATACATGTATTTTATGGCGGTCTAATTGTATACAGTGGTGTTCAAAAGTGTATGTACACTTGTAAAGAACATCATGTCATGGCTGTCTTGAGTTTACAATCATTTCTACAACTCTTATTTTTTTGTGATGTAGTGATTGGAGCACATACTTGTTGGTCACAAAAAACATTCATGAAGTTTGCTTCTTTGATGAATTTATTATGGGTCTACTGAAAATGTGAGGGTCAAAAGTATACATACAGCAATGTTAATATTTGCTTACATGTCCCTTGGCAAGTTTACCTGCAATAAGGCGCTTTTGGACCACAGAACTTTCCTCCAGAAGGTCTTATCTTTGTCCATGTGATGTCAGATGAAACAAAAATGGAGCTGTTTGGCCACAATACCCAGCAATATGTTTGGAGGAGAAAAGGTGAGGCAGGAACACCATGCCTACCGTCAAGCATGGTGGTGGTAGTATTATGCTCTGGGCCTGTTTTGCTGCCAATGGAACTGCTGCTTTAAATGGGACAATGAAAAAGGAGGATTAGCTCCAAATTCTTCAGGACAAGCTAAAATCATCAGCCCGGAGGTTGGGTCTTGGGCGCAGTTGGGTGTTCCAACAGGACAATGACCCCAAACACACCTCAAAAGTGGTAAAGGAATGGCTAAATCAGGCTAGAATGAAGGTTTTAGAATGGCCTTCCCAAAGTCCTGACTTAAAGGTGTGGACAATGCTGAAGAAACAAGTCCATGTCAGAAAAGCAACACATTTAGCTGAACTGCAGCAATTTAGTGGTCAAGTGGTCAAGCAGAAGCTTGTGGATGGCTACCAAAAGCGCCTTATTGCAGGTCAACTTGCCAAGGGACATGTAAGCAAATATTAACATTGCTGTATGTATACTTTTGACCCTCACATTTTCAGTAGACCCATAATAAATTCATCAAAGATGCAAACTTCATGAATGTTTTTTGTGAGCAACAAGTATGTGCTCCAATCACTACATCACAACAAAATAAGAGTTGTAGAAATGATTGGAAACTCAAGACAGCCATGACATGATGTTCTTTACTAGTGTATGTACACTTTTGACCACCACTGTACCTGGCAGGCCACGACAAATAAGACATATTTATGGCGGCATTCATTTATTTTTGCGCGCCATCGCAAATATATGAATTTATGGCGGTCTAAATATAAACATGTTAGGCCACAATATATATATATATATATATATATATATATATATATATATATATATATATATATATATATATATATATATATATATATATATATATATATATATATATATATATATATATTTATGGCAGTATTTGTTTATTTGTAACAGGCGACTGCCAGCAAATATATGTATATATGCCGGTCTAAATGTGCTTGTAGCGGGCCACCGCAAATAAATATACGTATCTCTGGTGGTCTGAATATGTACACATGGCGGTATTGATTAATTTGTAGCAGGCCACCGCAAATAAATAGATGTGTTTATGGTTGGCTGAATATATAATAAATATATTCATGGCAGTGTCCATTTATTTGTCACCAGGAAAAAAATGTATGTATTTGTGGCGGCCTCAATTTATACATGGCGGACCACAACAAATGTATGTATTTGTGGCAGTGTCAATTCATTTGTAGCAGGCCAACGCAACACAACTAAATATCCATCCATCCATCTTCTTCTGCTTATCCGAGGTGGGGTCGCGGGGGCTGCAGCCTAAGCAGGGAAGCCCAGACTTCCCTCTCCCCAGTGACTTCGTCCAGCTCCTCCCGGCGGATCCCGAGGCGTTCCCAGGCCAGCCGGGAGACATAGTCTTCCCAACGTGTCCTGGGTCTTCCCCGTGGCTTCCTACCGGTCAGACGTTCCCTAAACACCTCCCTAGGGAGGCGTTCGGGTGGCATCCTGAGCAGATGCCCCAACCCCCTCATCTGGCTCCTCTCCATGTGGAGGAGCAGCGGCTTTACTTTGAGCTCCTCCCGGATGGCAGAGCTTCTCACCCTATCTCTAAGGGAGAGACCCGCCACCCGGCGGAGGAAACTCATTTGGGCCGCTTGTACCCGTGATCTTGTCCTTTCGGTCATGACCCAAAGCTCATGACCATAGGTGAGGATGGGAACGTAGATCGACCGCTAAATTGAGAGCTTTGCCTTCCGGCTTGGCTCCTTCTTCACCACAACGCATCGATACAGCGTCCACATTACTAAAGACGCCGCACCGATCCGCCTGTGGATCTCACCATCCACTCTTCCCTCACTCGTGAACAAGACTCCGAGGTACTTCAACTCCTCCACTTGGGGCAAGATCTCCTCCCCAACCCGGAGATGGCACTCCACCCTTTTCCGGGCAACTAAATATGTAAATGGTAAATGGGTTATACTTGTATAGTGCTTTTCTACCTTCAAGGTTCCTAACCACGACCCCATCAGGAGCAAGGGTGCAGTGTCTTGCCCAAGGACACAACGGACGTGACGAGGTTGGTAGAAGGTGGGGATCGAACCAGGAACCCTCAGGTTGCTGGCACGGCCACTCTCCCAACCGCGCCACGCCGTCCCCATGTGCGTTTTTTGGGTTGGCTGAATGTATGCGTGGTGAACCACAATAAAGGTATGGCGGTCTAAATGTATTTGTAGCGAGTCACCAGAAAGAAGTATGTATATTTATTTATGGCAGCCTAAATTTATAGGTGGCGGTTCGGTTTCAGAGCGGGTCTTAAATGTGGCGCCCGGTAGTCACGTGAGGGGCTTTCGACCAATCATTTAAGAGGGTTAGAAGGTTAGGGTTAGAGTTAGAGGGTTAGGGTTAGAGTTAGAGGGTTAGGGGTTAGAGGTTAGAGTTGGGGTTAGGGTTAGAGCAGTGGTTCTTAACCTGGGTTCGAGCAAACCCTAGGGGTTCGGTGAGTCTGCCTCAGGGGTTCGGCGGAGGTCAAGACACACCGACTCATCGTGTAAATAAAAACTTCTCCCTATCGGCGTATTATGCATACCCCCAAACAATGTTCCCTCTAATTTGCCATCTGATTTGCGGGTGTGTAATTTGTTGTGAGTTCATGCACTGTGTTGGTTTTGTTCTTTGAACAAGGTGATGTTCATGCACGCTTCATTTTGTGCAGCAGTAAAAAAACAGATAACTTTGTCTTAAATTTGAAAAATAATACATTTTATTTTTCACGAAAAAGGGTTGGGGGAATGCCCATATGAAAGTGGTGGGGTTCGGTACCTCTAACAAGGTTAAGAACCACTGGGTTAGAGGTTAGAGGTTAGGGTTAAGGTTAGGGTTGGGGTTGGGGTTGGGGTTAGGGTTAGGGTTAGGGTTAGATGTGGATGTTGGTGTACGTTTGCCCTTGTCAGCCACCGTAGAACAAAGAAAGAAACGGGTGTTCATTTCCCAGGCAGTCTAAGAAGACCAGCGCTGGAATCACGAGGTCGTCTCTCGTAGGAGGGACCATTTGTACAAATGTGGACTTGACAATGAAAAGGCATAAAGGCATGGATAGGATTTCAAAGGAAAGATGCAGAAAAAAGGAGATATTTGTGGAGTAGTAGAGGAGAATACAGCAGAAAAGAGAACGCTGGTAGACAGCAAGACCCCCAACTGGTCCAAACCAAGTCCAGGTTGCCGTTCCTCCAATAAACTCTGTAAACAGTGGAGCTGGTCAAACCTGGTTAATGTCCAGCTTTCCTCTCCACCAATTGGAAGTCGTCCTCTTTCCTTCGCCTGTCCAATAGAAAAATAGCCTCTGGGTGAACGGCTGGTTGTTTGTGGGCTCGCTTCAGAGTCTCAGAGGATCGCCCGCGTCACATCAAGTGGGGGTCCTTGGCGGGGCAGACGGTGAAGCGTGACGATGACGCCGCATTGGCCCCGCCCACAGGTGCTCTCGCTTTGCCCGGGGAATTCTCTTTGCGCTTGGAATCTTTGCTTTTGGGCCCTGAAGGTGCGAGAGAGAGAGATTAGTCATTCGGGGTGGACCAATCCGATAACGCTTCTGAGAAAACCAGATCTGAATCACAAGTCTTATTTATCACTTAATTAGCTCGGTTCTGGAAGCCCACCGCATTCTCACAATCTCAACCCTCTTCCATCCGCTGGAAACACCAGAAATGAAGAAGGTCCGACTGACTCCTACAGAATTCTGATTGGGCAAACCGTGCAGATCCCAAGAACATTGCTGATTTCAGTATGATTTGTGTATTTACAAGGGGGGGCAGCACGGTGGTACAGTGGTTAGTGCATGTGCCTCACAATACGTTGGTCCTGGGTGGAGTTTGCATGTTCTCCCCGTGACTGCGTGAGTTCTCTCCGGGAACTCAGGCTTCCTCCCTCCTCCAAAAACCTGCACCTGGGGACAGGCTGATTGGCAACACTAAATGGTCCCTAGTGTGTGAATGTTGTCTATCTGTCTGTGATGAGGTGGCGACTTGTCCAGGGTGTACCCCGCCTTCTGCCCGAATGCAGCTGAAATAGGCTCCAACACCCCCCGCGACCCAAGGAAGCCTGGCTTGGGCGTGTCCAGACTGCGTTGATTATGATCCATCCATCCATCCATTTTCTTCCGCTTATCCCTAGTGTGTGAATGTTGTCTGTCTATCTGTGTTGGCCCTGTGATGAGGTGGCGACTTGTCCAGGGTGTACCCCGCCTTCCGCCCGAATGCAGCTGAGATAGGCTCCAGCACCCTCCGCGACCCCGAAGGGGACAAGCGGTAAAAAATGGATGGATGGACGGATATCTACAAGGGAGCCTGGCTTGGGTGTGCACAGACTGCGTTGATTATGATCCATCCATCCATCCATTTTCTTCCGCTTATCCGAGGTCGGGTCGGCAGCAGCCTAAGCAGAGAAGCCCAGACTTCCCTCTCCCCAGCCACTTGGCCCAGCTCCTCCCGGGGGATCCCGAGGAGTTCCCAGGCCAGCCGGGAGAGATAGTCTTCCCAACGTGTCCTGGGTCTTCCCGGTGGCCTCCTACCGGTGGGATATGCCCTAAACACCTCCCTAGGGAGGCGTTCGGGTGGCATCCTGACCAGATGCCCGAACCACCTCATCTGGTATGCAAATTTTTCGTAGGAAATCCACACAACTCTTAATAAACGAGGCCCCAAGTGTGTATACCGTACAACCCTAGTCCAGGGTGTATGCTGCCTTCCGCCCGAATGCAGCTGAGATAGGCTCCAACAACCCCCGTGACCCAAGGAAGCCTGGCTTGGGCGTGCCCAGACTGCGTTGATTATGATCCATCCATCCATCTTCTTCCGCTTATCCGAGGTCGGGTCGGCAGCAGCCTAAGCAGAGAAGCCCAGACTTCCCTCTCCCCAGCCACTTGACCCAGCTCCTCCCGGGGGATCCCGAGGAGTTCCCAGGCCAGCCGGGAGAGATAGTCTTCCCAACGTGTCCTGGGTCTTCCTGGTGGCCTCCTACCGGTGGGATATGCCCTAAACACCTCCCTAGGGAGGCGTTCGGGTGGCATCCTGACCAGATGCCCGAACCACCTCATCTGGTATGCCAATTTTTCGTAGGAAATGCACACAACTCTTAATAAACGAGGCCCCAGGTGTGTACGAGTAATATATTGGATTATGCACACACAGGCTCACCGTTAAAGTCCAGCTTGGTGTTTTTGACGGACACCGCAGCCGGACTAGTCTGCGCTGAAGTGCTTAACTGGTTGGTTGGAGTTTCCTGTGGCAATACAAGAAAAGCGATTACATTGCGCTCTTCGAAGCATGCCATGACATGTTTGCAATTTACCTGATCAAACAGATAAATAGTGACATCATTAAAAAAAGAGACATTTCTCCCTCGGTCCCTCTCTCGGTCTAGCGGCTCTTTGGGTGACTTGAGGAGGCTCCTCAGGCCAACGCGTTTGTCCACATCCGTCTCCGTGACAACAATGACCCTCCGGGAGCTTTCGTCCTCCTCCTCGTCTTCCTCCTCGTCTTTGGGCTCGCTTCCCGAGAGCAAACCCCTCCGCCTTCCGATCCGACACCCGATTGTGCCTTCTTTGCCGGTGGGGGTGAGGGGGAGAGTCAGGGCGAGTGGCGGCAGGGCGAGAGACAGACGGGCTACTTTTGCTGCCAGAGACAAAGACAAAAAGCCCGTTTGAGGTCAAGTGTCGAAAGAAGGGAGATCCGGGCAAAAACCCAAAAAGTACCTTTGATCGCCTGGTTTGCAGTAGCCTGCAGCGTTGTGATCTCAGGTTGTTCTATCACAGTGAGTGTCTCGGGGTTAGCTTCCTTGCGCACATTTTCCTGCATGGCTTGGCTGAAACAAAGGCAAAACAACACACCAGATTTGTTTTTCAGGTCTGGGATGAAGCTCCAACTCAAGAGCACTTCGATAAGACAGGACATAACTTTTGAGAAGAACATGTCGATTCCATAGGGAACCTGGCTTTGAGGCAACCATTAGGCTGATGAACAAAACCACCGGAACACTCTCTACGTTTCCATGCACTAAACGTACGTCTTAAAAGCCTACTGAAAGCCACTACTACAGACCACGCAGTCTGATAGTTTATATATCAATGATGAAATCTTAACATTGCAACAAAAATTTCATTTCAGTAGCCTTTTAAAGGCCTACTGAAATGATTTTTTTTTATTTAAACGGGGATAGCAGATCCATTCTATGTGTCATACTTGATCATTTCGCGATATTGCCTTATTTTCGCTGGAAGGATTTAGTAGAGAACATCGACGATAAAGTTGCAACTTTTGCTCGCTGATAAAAAAAAGCCTTGCCTGTACCGGAAGTAGCGTGACGTCACCGGAGGTAGGACTTCTCACAATTCCCCATTGTTTACAATGGAGCGAGAGAGATTCGGACCGAGAAAGCGACAATTACCCCATTAATTTGAGCGAGGATGAAAGATTCGTGGATGAGGAACGTTAGAGTGAAGGACTAGAATGCAGTGCAGGACGTATCTTTTTTCGCTCTGACCGTTACTTAGGTACAAGCTGGCTCATTGGATTCCACACTTTCTCCTTTTTCTATTGTGGATCACGAATTTGTATTTTAAACCACCTCGGATACTATATCCTCTTGAAAATGAGAGTCGAGAACGCAAAATGGACATTCACAGTGACTTTTATCTCCACGACAATACATCGATGAAGCTCTTTAGCTATGAGATAACGTGATAGCACCGTGCTTAACTGCATATAGAAACAAAAGAACTAAACCCCTGACTGGAAGGATAGATAGAAAATCAACAATATTATTAAACCATGGACATGTAACTACACGGTTAATGCTTTCCAGGCTGGCGAAGCTTAACAATGCTGTTGCTAACGACGCCATTGAAGCTAACTTAGCAACCGGACCTCACAGAGCTATGCTAAAAACATTAGCTCTCCACCTACGCCAGCCAGCCCTCATCTGCTCATCAACACCCGTGCTCACCTGCGTTCCAGCGATCGACAGTGCGACGAAGGACTTCACCCGATCACAGATGCGGTTGGCAGACCGGAGACGGAGGAAGTTAAAGTGAGTTCGGCGGCTAGCGAGTCTGCTATCCATCTCTCAGTCCTCCTGGCTGTGTTGCTGTAGTCCGCTGCTAATACACCGATCCCACCTACAACTTTCTTCTTTGCAGTCTTCATTGTTCATTAAACAAATTGCAAAAGATTCACCAACACAGATGTCCAGAATACTGTGGAATTTTGAGATGAAAACAGAGTTTTTTGTATAGGATTCAATGGGTCCGTATACTTCCGTACCAACCCTTGACGTCACGCGCATATGTCAGCATAAAAAAACTTTTTCAACCGGAAGTGTGGCGGGAAATTTAAAATGTCACTTTATAAGTTAACCCGGCCGTATTGGCATGTGTTGCAATGTTAAGATTTCATCATTGATATATAAACTATCAGACTGCGTGGACGGTAGTAGTGGCTTTCAGTAGGCCTTTAAGTCCAAGTGTCCATGCGGTCTCTCTAAAGCGTGGATAAATATATTGCTTTTCCGGTTGACCTATGATGTCACACCGGACGTCTGTGGCTCCTAACAATTAAACAGCTGAGCTCCGTTGTGATGTCCGCTGTAATATTGGCACAGATGACAAACATGACATCTCCAGTGGCCATGCTGATGGTAAATAGCAGACAGCATCAAGAAATGATCTTAGGTTGCACTCCCAACATGAGGCTACTACCAAGAATGTACCGGGGCGGATGCAGCTCCGAAGCAAAGAAAGACCGGCGGGAGAGAGTTTTTTCAAAGGAATTTTCAGATGGAGAATCATGGAAACAAAACGTTTGAATGTCTCAGAGTTGATTCATAAGGCTCTGTGGCTAGATGGAAGGAGTTTGGAATCGGAAGGAAAAGACTGTTACCCGGCCAATACTGTTCCAGCTATTGTTGTGGACCATCTTGCCAGTTGTGTGGAATACTAACTTATTGTTAATCAGTGCACAAATGCAGTGTGAAGAGGTTTGTGTACGCGTTCTTATTGTGTGAATGCTCCAAGACATTCACACAATAATATGCTTTTCTACACCAAAATTCATCTATTTATTCAACTTCTTCTTCTTCTCCAGATTTTGGCGCTACCTTCCACATTTGTCACCCGATTCAAAGCGTTCCAACTTCAAACTGTTCAGCCTATTTGGGAATCGCGGGCTTTCCCTTGAAAAATTCCAAAAATTCCCAGAATTCCAAGTTTTCCAGGACATTCTTCCCATTCAAAATGAATTGACCATTTTTCAAACTTCCACTCATTTCCACATTTTTCAACCTATTCAAACCATTCCACCTTCAACATGTTCCACTCATCCTGGAAATTCAAACTATCATTTTTCCAAGTAAAAAAAAATTCCAGGAATTCCCGTTTTTTCAAACCCTTTTTTCCGGCAACTACTACTTCCACATTTTTCAACCGTTCCACCGTCCAAACATTCCTATTATTCAAGACAAAAAACAAAGTTGTTTCTCAAACTGGAAAAATTCCCGGTTTTCCCGAAATTCCTAAAATACCATTTCTCAATTAAAAATGTTACTACTTCAACATTTCTCGACCGATTTGAAAAATTCCAACACCAACCATTTCAACTCATTCAGACCATTGAAGTTTTTTTTTACAATTTTCCAAAAAATTCCCGCTTTTCCCGAAATGAATGGGACATTCTTCAAAGTTCCACAATTCCCAACATTTTTCATCTGATTCAAACTGTTCCAACTTCAAAATATTCAGCCTGTTTGGGAGATGTGTGCTCTACAACAACTCTAAAAAAATTCCAGGATTTCAGTTCAACTTCAGCATTGGAGCATTCATACGCAATTCCTTCAGGAATTGCCTCATTTAGTTCGCCTTTAACATACCTGCTTCATTTTCTTCCATCTAATTTGTGTTTCGTCCGGGAGTCCAAGTTAAGCCGGCATTCCCCATTTCCTTACCTACCTTCTTCAATGAATCTCCATTTCTTTTGTCTACCATGGATGCGCTTAAAAATGTTCTGTTCTTTTAATTTGTGAAGCATAAAAACAGCCTTCTCCTTATTCCAAATGTTGCCGGCGTTTTCATTGAATTGTATCTGCTTTCATGTTATGTCCTACACGCTAAGACTGGTGCATGCGGGATACAAAGGGGCGCACATACCCCCCTCGAGAGATCTGGGTTCCAACCGCATAACCCAGGTGAGTTTGTGCGATTTAACAGAAAATGATCGGATTAAGGTGTTTCAATGGGTTGTAGAATGCTTAATTAGAGCCAAACTATTTGAGAAACCAGACCAATTTAGTGCATTGACCCATACTGACTGTGCTCCCTTAAACTGCAACAGCAGGATCAATTTAAGTGGACCCCGACTTAAACAAGTTGAAAAACTTATTCGGGTGTTACCATTTAGTGGTCAATTGTACGGAATATGTACTTCACTGGGCAACCTACTAATAAAAGTTTCAATCAATCAGGATCCAGTAAATAGGAGTGAAGGGGGAGAGCTACCAGAAAAGAGCGCAGTTAAGATTTGGGTGCCTTGTTCAAGATAACACTGGCAGGGCTAGAACCAGAACCTTTTTGTCCCCAAGTCCATTCCTTACATAGTCTTGTCAACTGTTTAAATCAATGGTCAACAACCTTTTTGAGCCCGAGATGTGAAATGAAGTGAATCATTTTTATATAGCGCTTTTTCTCTACATTGAGAAACCCATTATCTACATTTAAGAAACATTTACACCAGGGGGGTGGCACTTGGAGCAAAGTGGGTGAAGTGTCTTGCCCAATGACACAACAGCAGTGACTACGATAGTGGAAGCTGGATTGGAACCAGAAGCCCTCAAGTTTACCATCTGAGTCATCTGGTCCCAGCCGTGAATCAAGAAAAGATTTAACTAATATTTTCTTTATTTTGTAGTTTGTACACTTATTTGTGTAGTTAGAAGTTAGATTTAAACTGATCGTCACTCGGGACGATTTTTCAGAGGTCTGTACCTGTCATGCTGGTTTTGTACTTCATCAGCAACTGTCTCTTTGCCGCCCTCAGTCGACTGATCCCCCCAAGGCCGGAGCATAACCGTGTCCTTACATGTCTCTCCCCAAAGCACATTTGTTTTCACGTTCTCACTCAGGGAGTACTGCAGTCGTTCCTCGCACACCTGACGTAAGAGAAAAAAATGAAAGCCAGGTAGGTACAAAAAGTTTTTTGTCCTTGGGGACGACATTGAGTTTTTCTGACCTGCATCATGAGTCCGTTCTTGGTGGTCAACTTGGAAAGAGTACCCTGGTCCTTGGCATCTGGCGTTGGTCCTGTTGACTTCGGCACATCATTCCTGTCCTCTTGAAATTCGTCTGAGGAACCAGTTCCGTCTTCTTTCCAATCTGCCCTTCTCTCTTTCGTAGACAAGTCAGTTATCGGCTCTCCAGACTTGCTAGAAATAGTGTCTTTTTGATCAGGCGTTTTCTTCAGGGACTCCAAAAGCTCTAGGTTCCCCAGGAAAATGTCGCCCAGGACTTCTTCCTCATCCCCAGATATTCGACACAGTTGTTCTAATTTTTCAAAATCCTCCAAAGCCTCTTCGTCCATATCTTTCCACTCAGAAATTAATAATTCTGGCAGGCTATTGTCCGGAGCTTGTGTTTGATTCATACTGTCCGGACCGCCTGTCTCAGAGGTGAGGTCTCCCTCACTAGTATCCAGTGTTATATTCACAGAGGGGATGCATGGAGTCAGAGTTGTTGTATCGGTTTCAATGTTACAGTCTTCCAGACCGGTATAACCAAACTCTTCAGCCTCTGAAACAGATGGTGGTGGACTAGGAAAAGAGTCATCTAAACTCTCCAGTTTGTCATCCTGCACGTCAAGGTCAATACTTGGAGGAGGACTGGGAAAGTCCACGGAGCTGAAGTTGTCCAACGTTGAATTCTCTTCTTCCTTCTCGGCACTCACGCTTTCTTCCAGGTGTTGCTTTGCACTGCATGGTCTCATTTCAGCTTCAGAATGTAAGTAAGAATCAGTGTCTTCTTGGTCCAAGTTCTCATCTGGCGCATCAGTAATGCAAATGGTTATTTTGGCATGTTTACTCTCTAAAGTGTGAGGGAAGCAGTTTACTAACATAGGGTGCTTTTCTGTGGGTGATAATGTGTCTTCCCTCTGAGGCCAAATGTTAAAATTTTGATTCTCCTCTGACCCCATAAGTCGCCCGTCCCCGTTTGTGTCCACGCATGACCAACTGTGCTTCTTGCTTTTCTCAGAATTCTCTGGATCTGGGATTTCCATATTCTCCACTTCAACCACTGGTATTTCCCCCTTTGCATCAAATCTGTCACTTTCAAGAAGGTTCTCAAGATTCTCCACCTGTTGCACGTTCACCACATCTGGCCGAGTGTGGTCATTGGTGTTTTCCTTCACCAATAGACTTCCCTTTAGTCCCTGCTGTTGTTTGTTCCATTTTTCCCCACATGTCTCCCCACATGTCTCCACCACAGCAGGGTGGGTTTCACTTCCTGCAAATTCATCATTTTCTTCAGCCTCCCAAATTTCCTGACCCTTCGATGGACACTTTCCTGCCTCTCGTACTTTATCCTGGAACACAGAGGACACTTTGGACGTCAGTTCATTATCCTGACACCTCTTTTCTGGAGAAGCCCACTGGTCATTTTCTCCTGGCCACAAGTGCAAGTCACTTGACTGTGAATGACGCTGGCAGTCAAGCCAACCGGTCCTTTTGTCTTCTTTCTCCTCCACCCCCATCTCCGTATCAATATTGTTAAGGCTACTCGACACTCCTCTCTTCGGCGACCTGTCTTCAGTGGTGTAACAGTCCTTTATAGCAGCCAACTGCTTTTCTGCTGTTTGGTCTTCCATGCAGTTCAGATTGCTCAGGCCCACCTGATTGTGGTCTGTGTGGTGCAGCTCCAGGTCAGGCACCGTATTACTTCTCTCAGCGCCTTCTTCAACCCAGGAGGCAAACTGTAAACACACTTTTTCGTCTAAGGACTTCCCTATGCTTGAATCTACTAATGATGGAGTTTTCTCTTTGTTGGATGGACCACCACACAGTTGAGATGATCTAGACTCTGTGCTGTTCACAGAGGATTCTACAATGTTGTTTTCACAGTGTTGGACATTGAGAGAAGACTGTTTTTCCATTTGTATGTCTTCCTTGCTGTTGGCTCTTTCGGAAAGAGTGTACGTCACAATAAGGCTCCTGGCAGGTATTTGTATGTCTTCCTCCACAGAGTCTAGGTATTTGCAGTCCACTCCTTGAGAAATGATGTAATCAGTGTAGTGGTGGTCTTTTGCATATCCATCGCTGTGTGGCGGGCTTTTTAGCGGCTCATCCTCAAGTTTAGAGAACAATTCATCAATAAAGTCCACGCAGTCTTTGGTTTGGGAACTAACATACTGTTGGGAGGAGTTTTTACCATTTAGAAACATGCCAGAATCGTCCCAATTTCCTGGTTTGAATCCTTTGCTTGGAATATCTGTGGCCTCAGGTGTATTTTCAAATGAATTAGCTGAGTTTCCTAAAGGGTGCTTGTGTTCCACCTCACCCTCTTCTTCTAATTCAGTTTTTTCCTCGATCCCCGTCAGCGCTCCCCTCTCGCCCCCTCGTCCGCTGGTCGGCCTGGACCCCACAAGCCCGTCAGTGCTCCTCTTGCTCATCCCATCCCCTTCTAAGTCACTGTCTGAGAAATAAGCAGAGTCCCGGTGTGGTGTTTCATTTCCCAGAGCCCGCCACCCACAGCCTCCAATTCCCGTCCAGGAGTCACTAGGGGTGAGGCAGTCTGCAGAGCTGGACGTCATAGGTGACAGGACGGAGTCAGTGGAGGGGGCCAGGGAAATGTCAGTGGACGCATCCCAGTCTGGAGTATTTGGAATGGCGGCATCTTCTTCGGGTACTAGTTTTTCTTGGACGCTGTCATTGTGCTGTGATGAATCTTTTGAGCAATCTGAATCAACTGCTACTTTGTAAGCGTGGTTCTCATCATCGTCATCCCTCACTAGTCCGCCATTCTCGACAGAAGAAGATTTTGGGCTAATCGAAATGAGTGATTTTGCAGTAATGGACTCATCAGCATCCTTGGAAAGATCCCCAGTTTGCTCTCCACCTCTTGTGGGCAAAGCAGGTCCATCAAAACATTTGTTGTCTTTTTGACACAACGTAATGTTTTGGTTGTGCAGTAAGCCGTTTTTGGGCATGATTTCCTCAAAGACATAGTCCCCAGACTGGCAGTGGTCTGCATTACTTGCTTGGTCCTCCTGTCTAATAGTTGATGCTATGTGGAGGATTGGGATCTCGGGTCGAGTAGAAACTTTAATGTCACTCTTTTTAGCACGTTTGGTCACCTGGGCATATATCGCTTCAGTTTGTGGGTCATCTTTTCCTCTGCTGGATAAGCGTACAGAGCTCTCTGACTGAAACTGGATGGTCTGGGCAGTATTTGGGTCAATACATATAGACTCATATTCTGGTGAGAGAAGTGTAGGGGAGGATTCTGCTTCTTTCCTGTCAATATTTTGTCTGGATATTATTTGAGTCAGAAATGTCTCTGCTGATTGAATTTCTTTCATGAACTCCTCCCTGGTCATTTCTGTTTTCTGTTGCTCCTCTTCAGCCTTTTGGAGTTCACTGTCTGCGTTTCCTGTGGTGATCTCAGAGAGAAGCGAGCGTGACCTTCCGATACTTTTGGAATACGCAACTTCCGCTTCGGTGGATGAGGCAAGGCCTGGATCGCAGGTGTATGACGGCAACCTTGGTCCTGTCGGGCAAAGGTATTTAACAGGATCATTTCCCAAGCCTCCATTCAGATCTCTTCCCGTATTGATCTCCGTCAGAAAAAGATCCCCCTGGAATGATTCATCAGGGGCTGTAAAGTCCTTCTCCTTCCCTGTGCTGTTGTTGTGTTTCTCTGTTCCCAATGACTGTCCTGCTGAGCCTAGCTCTGTGATCAGAGACTGGGAGCGGCGCATCCCTTTGTTAGGCAATACAAAGCTTTTGGATCTCTCGCCATCTCTTTTCTCTTTCTCCCACAAAATGTCGGACTTGCACTCTCTCGCCTCGGTCACGGTAGATATTTCTGTTAGAAATAGGTGCATGGGGGAATTCTTGGCAGCAGCCACACGTTCTGCCTGGAGTTCTGCATCTTCTTTCCAAATGGCCGGCAGGATGGTGTCGAGGCGCGACTGGGTTCTTTTCATTCCTCTAGAAAAGATCCCTGCAACGACCGGCTCTACATCTTCTGACAGGGTGGAATGAGTGACAGAAGTGCTTTGTTTCTCAGGTGACATGAAGGGGGAGTCATCCTCGTCTGAGTAGGTGGGACTAGATGAGGATTGCCCATCTGGCTGAGGCTGAGGCCGAGGTATATTGCGATAAATGGGCCGCAAGGGGTTTTCTCTACGAACGGGCGAGTCAAAGTCTTTCACACGGGAGTCCTTGGAGTTGTGTGTTGTGTGTCTGGTGCCCGGGTCACAGGATAGATGATCTCTGTTAAATCTATTACTGTATCTGGAGTAAGAGTCAATGTTGTAGCTCGGGTAAGTTCTTTGTTTAGAGTGAGGGGGGAGAGGTGGAGGACAAACTTGAGTTGTGGGGTAAATAGGGTGACTGGATGGGGGAAGTGAGGGAGAAAGGGATGGAGAAGGCGGTAAAGTCTGTCGGGAGCGATGGAGTCCCAAGTGACCGTAGTTAGACGGTAGGCAGCTGTTCATCTGAAGAGGGTCGGTCTCAATTTTGCCACTCATATTGTAGTGTGGAAGTCCTCTGTATCCAAGAGGGGGTGCAGGGAGGGGGCGGGAGTGTAGGTGGTTGGCTGAGGACATTGACATGGAGCGAGGCTTTGGAGGAAGCACCGGCGCTTGGGAACTCGCAGATGGTTTCTTTTCAGAGTTCTTCTCCTCCTCATCATCTTCACCCAAATCAATCACAGAGAAGTCGGTCACTCTGCTCGAAGTGTCTCTGAATTCGGCCACCCCAGTGTTGGGCACCTGCAGTTTAACTTCGCTTGATCGCACCATCCGGATGCCTTTTCCAGCTGCACACTTGTCTGAGGGACAATAAGGTACTCGCTCTTTTCCCAGCATGCCACTGCGGATCTCAACAAGCTCCATCTCTCCTGGGCAAATAGAGTCAGACCAGCAAGACAGCTGAGTGTTACCATTTAGAGTCGGGGACTTGTCCTGGGGAGTGTGCTCCTCTAATCGGATGTAGTACTCACTGGCAAGGGAGGGGCTACGTGCACTGATAACCGGGACCACAGTCGGAGTGTCCAAGGACTGTCTGTGGTTGTTGTTCACAGTCGGGATGGGTTGTGCTGGGGGGAGAGATTTGTAGCCTCGTCTGGCATGGGCCTTCTCCCAGAAATATTCAAAGTTCAAGCCTTTGCTGGTTTCAGTCACGGTCAGGATGTCGTCTAGTTCAGATGAAGAATGTGCTCCCCGGTTTCCCACGGGGTCCAGCAAAGGGTAGGAGTTGTGTCTGTCCTCAGGCTTCCTTAGACGCTCATGCGCTGCAGCCTGGAAGGCAGGTGGGCGGAGTAAGTCCCAGCGTTTTTCAAACGACTCATTGCTCCCGCCTCTCCTCCCTCTGGCCTCCTCATACTCCTCATCCTCTTCATCCTCGCTCCCCCTGGATGACCCACGCTCGGCAGCCAGGAGGGAGGAAAGGAGAAGGAATATTTCTGCTACTGAAGGGCGCTGAGACGGAGGTAGCCAGCAGGACTGCATGATCTCATACCTGAAGAGAAGACAAGGGTCATGAGTCAAATTCAGCAAAAAGGTCAAAAGGAATTTAGCATTTTGAGAAGAAGACCGCTGACCAGTAATCAGCATGGGAGAGTTTCAGTCTCGGTTGGGCCAGCGTGATCTGTCGCTCCTTGATGACAAATGTCAGGACCTCGTCATCACTTAGGTGTCTGTGGGGCTGAGAGCCAAACTCAAACAGCTCCCATATGACCACCCCCAGGGACCTGTAAGTGGCACATAGGTGACATAATAACTAGGGGAGACAAGATTTTTTATGAAAACAAGATTTCTTGTTCTGGACAGGATCAAAGCAGTATATGGTAATACTTCCACCTAAGATGATCCCGCTTACAGTCGTGGTCAAAAGTGTACATACAGTAAAGTCATGGCTGTCTTGAGTTTACAATCATTTCTACAACTCTTATTTGTTTAGAGTGATTGGAGCACATACTTGTTGCTCACAAAAAACATTCATTAAGTTTGACCACAGAACTTTCCTCCAGAAGGTCTTGTCTTTGTCGATGGGAAGTCAGATGAAACAAAAATTGAGCCAACAATATGTTTGGAGGAGAAAAGGTGAGGCCTTTAATCACAGGAACACCATTCCTACAGTCAAGCATGGTGGTGGTAGTATTATGCTCTGGGCCTGTTTTGCTGCCAATGGAACTGCTGCTTTAAATGGGACAATGAAGAAGGAGGATTAGCTCCAAATTGTTCAGGACAAGCTAAAATCATCAGCCCGGAGGTTGGGTCTTGGGCGCAGTTGGGTGTTCCAACAGGACAATGACCCCAAACACACCTCAAAAGTGGTAAAGGAATGGCTAAATCAGGCTAGAATGAAGGTTTTAGAATGGCCTTCCCAAAGTCCTGACTTAAAGGTGTGGACAATGCTGAAGAAACAAGTCCATGTCAGAAAAGCAACACATTTAGCTGAACTGCACCAATTTTGTCAAGAGGAGTGGTCAAAAATTCAAGCAGAAGCGCAAGCAATTGCTATGTCGACGTGCGGCAGTGTTGTTAACTTCGTAATCATCGCTCGCAAAATACAAACCCCAAACCAGTGAAGTTGGTACGTTGTGTAAATCGTAAATAAAAACAAAATACAATGACTATGCAAAGCCAAAGCCATTTATCAACAACACCCAGGAATGCCGCCGGCTTTGCTGGGCCCGAGCTCATCTAAGATGGACCGATGCAAAGTGGAAAAGTGTTCTGTGGTCTGACGAGTCCACATTTCAAATTGTTTTTGGAAACTGTGGACGTCGTGTCCTCCGGACCAAAGAAGAAAAGAACCATCCGGATTGTTCTAGGGTGAAAGTGTAAAAGGCAGCATGTGTGATGGTATGGGGGTGTATTAGTGGCCAAGACATGGGTAACTTACACATCTGTGAAGGCACCATTAATGCTGAAAGGTACATACAGCTTTTGGAGCAACATATGTTGTTATCATGGACGCCCCTGCTTATTTCAGCAAGACAATGCCAAGCCAGGTGTTACAACAGCGTGGCTTCATAGTAAAAGAGTGCGGGTACTAGACTGGCCTGTCTGTAGTCCAGACATTGAAAATGTGTGAAGGCTAAAATATGAGAAGGGAGACTGTTGAACAACTTAAGCTGTACATCAAGCAAGAATGGGAAAGAATTCCACTTCAAAAATGTGTCTCCTCAGTTCCCAAACCTTTACGGAGTGTTGTTAAAAGGAAAGGCCATGTAACACACTGGTAAAAATGCCCCTCTGACTACTTTGCTGCCATTACATTCTAACTTCATGATTATTTGCAACAAATAAGAAAGTTTCTCAGTATGAACATGAAATATCTTGTCTTTGCAGTCTATTCAATTGAATATAAGTTGAAATGGATTTGTTGTATTCTCTTTTTATTTACCATTTACACAACGTGACAACTTCACTGCTCTTGGGTCTTGTGAAAGCATGGCAGTAATAACCTGGGGCCGTACTTATCAAGCTTCTTAGAATGACTCCTAAGAAGTCTGCTAAGAGTTGACTTAAGAGTAAATAAATTCTTGGCTGAAAGCTGCACTTAAAAGTTAGTTATCAAGCGTCTTACTCACACTTTCAGCGAAGTGTAGGACGGAATCTTAAGTGTCACACTCAGAGCTGAATTACGACATTACTATGTGCCGTAAACGCAATTTTAGGTGACGTCATTTCTGTGTCCATAGAAATGACCAATCACGGAAGGGAATCCGTTGTCTAAGAATAAAGAAATATCTCAGAAATATTTAAGTGGACAATGTGAGTGTATATTTGGACAATAAACTACAAAATAATACAAAACAAACTAGTCCCCGCCGGCACTCACGCTACCGCTCCCTCTCTTCTCTCGCCCACACACTCACTGACGTCACTCACCTCACACATACGCTACTCTCATAACATTTTCTTTCCAATTCATTAATTAGGCAACTAATTTGAAAGTGGTGTGGGTGGCTCTATATATACGAGCCCACTGCAGACACATGCAGAAATCAACAAGGAATCGAAAAGTATTAAATCTGTGACAAAAATAATATCCGCTCTGTCTAAACGATACCGTTTGATCAGCTGCTCGTCATAAAAAAAACAAAAACATTGTTCCGTTCCCTGAACGTTCGCGCAGGTCTCTCTCGCCTCAGTGCCATCCCCTGCTGGCAACTCCTAACCACTTAAGACACCTCTGAAGGTCTCTTAAATATCGTGGAGAGTAGGAGTGATTCTTAGACTTAAGAACGTTGATAAAAAGCTTTTATTCTTAAGTTTGAGAGTAGGACTAAATTTCGCAAATTCTCAGGACTTATGTGTAAAATGGCACTCTAAGAAGCTTGATAAGTACGGCCCCTGGACTCCAGCACAGAGTAGCTAACATGTCGACCAGGAGCTTGCTTGGAAGTCATTCATCTGTGACACTGGTGGGCTCCTCTCCCCTCCTGCCCTCGTTTGCGTGTTTAAAAAAAAACCAACAACAACAACCTACCACACATTGCTGGTCTTGGTTTGGTCCGTAACGATGATAGCTTCTCGGTACTCTTCCAGCAGTTCCGGCGCGATCCAGCGCAGAGGAATCCAGAGCTTGTCTGGAGTGAGGTAATAGTCCTCCTGCACGCACACATGACAGCAAACATCTCAACGTACTGTCTTGGATCGTAAGAACCAATTCATGGCTAAAACGGCCTAGTGGTTAGAGTGTCCGCCCTGAGATGGGTAGGTCGTGAGTTCAAACCCCGGCCGAGTCATACCAAAGACTATAAAAATGGGACCCGTTACCTCCCTGCTTGGCACTCAGCATCAAGGCTTGGAATTGGGGGTTAAATCAACAAAAATGATTCCTGGGCGCAGCCATCGCTGCTGCTCACTGCTCCCCTCACCTCCCAGGGGGTGATCAAGGGTGATGGGTCAAATGCAGAGAATACTTTCGCCACACCTAGTGTGTGTGTGAGCATGTTGGGCAGCGCACACACACAGAGTACTTACAAGCAGACATAGTGTGTAGACAGAAAAGGGAGAATGGATGCATTTTGGTGTAAAAAGTAAAGATAAAGGTGAAGTTATAACACCTCAGGAAGAGGTGCTTTAAGACACGGCTAGCTAGTTAGCAGCTAACGTCCATCCGCCGTCGGCAGTGTTTTAGCTACTTCTAAATCACTAATCCTGGTCTCCATGGCGACAAAGCAAGTGCACAGTCATGTTGGAAGAGGAAGGGGCCCGCTCCAAACTGTTCCCACAAGGTTGGGAGCGGGGAATTGTCCAAAATGTTTTGGTATCCTGGAGCATTCAAAGTTCCTTTCACTGGAACTGAAGGGCCAAGCCCAACTTCTGGAGCGGGCCCCTTCCTCTTCCAACATGACTGTGCACCAGTGCACAAAGCAAGGTCCATAAAGACATGGATGCCAGAGTCTGGTGTGGATGAACTTGACTGGCCTGCACAGAGTCCTGACCTGAACCCGATAGAACACCTTTGGGATGAATTAGAACGGAGACTGAGAGCCAGGCCTTCTCCACCAACATCAGTGTGTGACCTCACCAATGCACTTTTGGAAGAATGGTGGAAAATTGCTATAAACACACTCTGCAACCTTGTGGACAGCCTTCCCAGAAGAGTTGAAGCTGTAATAGCTGCAAAAGGTCATATTGAACCCTATGGGTTAGGAATGGGATGGCACTTAAAGGCCTACTGAAACCCACTACTACCGACCACACAGTCTGATAGTTTATATATCAATGATGAAATCTTAACATTATAACACATGCCAATACGGCCGGGTTAACTTATAAAGTGACATTTTAAATTTGCCGCTAAACTTCCGGTTCGAAACGCCTCTGAGGATGACGTATGCGCGTGACGTAGACCGGCGAACACGGGTATGCCTTCCACATTGAAGCCAATACGAAAAAGCTCTGTTTTCATTTCATTATTCCACAGTATTCTGGACATCTGTGTTCGTGAATCTGTTGCAATCATGTTCATTGCATTATGAAGAAGGAAGCCGAGCAAGCAAAGAAGAAAGTTGTCGGTGCGAAATGGACGTATTTTTCGAACGTAGTCAGCCACAACAGTACACAGCCGGCGCTTCTTTGTTTACATTCCCGAAAGATGCAGTCAAGATGGAAGAACTCGGATAACAGAGACTCTAACCAGGAGGACTTTTGACTTGGATACACAGACGCCTGTAGAGAACTGGGACAACACAGACTCTTACCAGGATTACTTTGATTTGGATGACAAAGACGCAGACGTGCTACTGTGAGTATGCAGCTTTGGCTTTTTTTTGCGTATTTACTTAACTTTTTAAAAATATATAAGCTTTATGAACCTTGGGTTAGGTGAACGGTCTTTTGGGCTGAGTGATTGTGTGTGTTGATCAGGTGTTTGAATTGTATTGGCGTGTTCTATGGAGCTAGGAGCTAGCAGAGGAGCTAGGAGCTAGCATAACAAACACATAGGTGTTTTTATGCAGGATTAATTTGTGGCATATTAAATATAAGCCTGGTTGTGTTGTGGCTAATAGAGTATATATATGTCTTGTGTTTATTTACTGTTGTAGTCATTCCCAGCTGAATATCAGGTCACCCCCGGCTCTCACAGCATCTTCCCTATCTGAATAGCTTCAACTCCCCACTAGTCCTTCACTTGCACTTTACTCATCCACAAATCTTTCATCCTCGCTCAAATTAATGGGGAAATTGTCGCTTTCTCGGTCCGAATCTCTCTCACTTCATGCGGCCATCATTGTAAACAATAGGGAACTTTGCGTATATGTTCAACTGACTACGTCACGCTACTTCCGGTAGGGGCAAGCCTTTTTTTTATCAGATACCAAAAGTTGCAATCTTTATCGTCGTTGTTCTATACTAAATCCTTTCAGCAAAAATATGGCAATATCGCGAAATGATCAAGTATGACACATAGAATAGATCTGCTATCCCCGTTTAAATAAAAAAAATTCATTTCAGTAGGCCTTTAAGTTCATTGTCCCTTCAAATAAAGACTAAACTACAACTATAGTGTCATTTTGCTGGCCTTAAGAGGGTGTGGCTGTGCCATACCTTGTATTGGTTGTGTGATAGACCGTAGTCGCCTATTCTCACAGTGAGGTCAGAGGTCAGCAGGCAGTTTCTCAGCGCCAGGTCGCTGCAGACGACACAACACAGTTAGTGAGTGGCCTGACGTGGTGGCTGGCAGCTGGTGCCCCACCTGTGGATGTAGTTGTTGTCGTGCAGGTGCAGCAGGCCCGACGTGATCTCGAAGGCCATCCGCTGAAGCGTGGTCAGATCCCGCGTGGGCAGGTCGGGGGTCATTCCGTCCGACTTGCGTTGGGCTCGCAGGTATCTTTTCAGATCCCCCTGCGCGTCGGAAGAAAGCCACATGGCATTATTTCTGACACGTCGTCTTCAAGTCACACTCGGCCACCGCCGGGGATCCGCCATCGGGTCGAGTCACGCAAATTAAGCGCAGCCTCGCGGCTTTGTGCCACGCCTCCTGCACATTTTAGCTCATCAGCTTTGTTGTGTCCTTGGGAAGGGGCGCCAAATTGCAGAATGTTGGGGGAAAAAAAATAATAATGATAATAACTAGAGATCTCCGATAATATTGGACTGCTGATATTATCGGCCGATACATGTAATATCGGAAATTATCGGTATCGGTTTCAAAAAGTAAAATGTATGACTTTTTAAAAGGCGGCTGTGTACACGGACGTAGGGAGAAGTACAGAGCGCCAATACACCTTAAAGCAGGGGTGTCCAAACTTTTTCCACTGAGGGCCGCACACGGAAAAATTTAAGCATGCGGGGGCCATTTTGATATTTTTCATTTTCAAACCTTAACAAAATATATGGATTTTCATTAGAGATGTCCGCTAATATCGGTCTGCCGATATTATCGGCCGATAAATGCATTAAAATGTAATATCGGAAATTATCGGTATCGGTTTTTTTATTATCAGTATCGTTTTTTTTGGTGTTTTTTTTTAAATTAAATCCACATAAAAAACACAAGATACACTTACAATTAGTGCACCAACCCAAAAAACCTCCCTCCCCCATTCACACTCCACAAAAGGGTTGTTTCTTTCTGTTATTACCGGTAATATTCTGGTTCCTACATTATATATCAATATATATCAATACAGTCTGCAAGGGATACAGTCCGTAAGCACACATGATTGTGCGTGCTGCTGCTCCACTAATAATACTAACCTTTAACAGTTAATTTTACAAATTTTCATTAATTACTAGTTTCTATGTAACTGTTTTTATATTGTTTTACTTCCTTTTTTATTCAAGAAAATGTTTTTAATTTATTTATCTTATTTTATTTGATTCATTTTTAAAAAAAAGTACCTTATCTTCACCATACCTGGTTGTCCAAATTAGGCATAATAATGTGTTAATTCCACGACTGTATATATCGGTTGATATCGGTATCGGTTGATATCGGTATCGGTAATTAAAGAGTTGGACAATATCGGCATATCGGATATTGGCAAAAAGCCATTATCGGACATCCCTAATTTTTTTTATTTTTTTTTAACCTTTAGGGCTCCCGGGGACCATAAAGGGTCTCAGTCATTAAAATGTTAAAAAATAAGTCAAATTATTATTATTTTTTATTTAACGCTTACAGTAAATCTCTATATCAACTTCAGGTTGATATAAAGTAAAAAATAAAAAAAAAAGGTTTTATGCCTTTTCTGTCAAAGACAATTTTGTTTTTTATAGTAAAACTGAAATATTCAGTATTTAGTAATTAGAGCCCTAAAAGATCAATAATGCAGGACACCATTGATTTTAATTCTTTAATATTTTTGAGTAATCACAGTGAAATGTTAAATAAAATCCTATTAAATATATTATAGATCCAAAAGGTCCCCCACTCATTTTTATTAGGTTTTTTTTTAAACTTTTAACACTTAAATTACGAGATCAACTTCAGATATATCTGTCCATTTTACGTTTGAACTATTATTTTGTTTGTATTATGCTCTTTTGTCAAATAAATCTTTGATGTTTTTTTATGGCAACCACACAATATATGCAATATTTTTTCCACATAAAACATTTTAAAGTGAAATTTTTTTAAGTAATAATTCATTGTAACAGAGATTTTTTGTCTTTTTTTTTTTTAAACCAATGGCAAAAAAATAAAAATAAACAAAGACAAAAGAAAAAAAAACAGCCTGCATGGCAGCTTTGTGTCAACATTGCAACTTTTTCTCCTTAGATTTCACCTCATTCCACTTTTTTTTAAATGTTTTTTTAAATTTTTGCAATACTATCAATTTTGCAATTTTTGCAGAATGTGTGGGGGCCGGTAAACGATTAGCTGCCGGCCGCAAATGGCCCCCGGGCCGCACTTTGGACACCTCTGCCTTAAAGGCCTACTGAAACCCACTACTACCGACCACGCAGTCTGATAGTTTATATATCAATGATGAAATCTTAACATTATAACACATGCCAATACGGCCGGGTTAACTTATAAAGTGACATTTTAAATTTGCCGCTAAACTTCCGGTTTGAAACGCCTCTGAGGATGACGTATGCGCGTGACGTAGCCCGGCGAACACGGGTATGCCTTCCACATTGAAGCCAATACGAAAAAGCTCTGTTTTCATTTCATAATTCCACAGTATTCTGGACATCTGTGTTGGTGAATCTGTTGCAATCATGTTCATTGCATTATGGAGAAGGAAGCTGGGCAAGCAAAGAAGAAAGTTGTCGGTGCGAAATGGACGTATTTTTCGAACGTAGTCAGCAACAACAGTACACAGCCGGCGCTTCTTTGTTTACATTCCCGAAAGATGCAGTCAAGATGGAAGAACTCGGATAACAGAGACTCTAACCAGGAGGACTTTTGACTTCGAACCACAGACGCCTGTAGGGAACTGGGACAACACAGACTCTTACAAGGATTACTTTGATTTGGATGACAAAGACGCAGACGTGCTACTGTGAGTATGCAGCTTTGGCTTCTAAACATTTGATCGCTTGACCGTATGTGCGCAACTTTTTTTTGCGTATGTACGTAACTTTTTTTAAATATATAAGCTTTATGAACCTTGGGTTAGGTGAACGGTCTTTTGGGCTGAGTGATTGTGTGTGTTGATCAGGTGTTTGAATTGTATTGGCGTGTTCTATGGAGCTAGGAGCTAGCAGAGGAGCTAGGAGCTAGCATAACAAACACGCAGGTGTTTTTATGCAGGATTAATTTGTGGCATATTAAATATAAGCCTGGTTGTGTTGTGGCTAATAGAGTATATATATGTCTTGTGTTTATTTACTGTTGTAGTCATTCCCAGCTGAATATCAGGTCACCCCCGGCTCTCACAGCATCTTCCCTATCTGAATAGCTTCAAATCCCCACTAGTCCTTCACTTGCACTTTACTCATCCACAAATCTTTCATCCTCGCTCAAATTAATGGGGAAATTGTCGCTTTCTCGGTCCGAATCTCTCTCACTTCATGCGGCCATCATTGTAAACAATAGGGAACTTTGCGTATATGTTCAACTGACTACGTCACGCTACTTCCGGTAGGGGCAAGCCTTTTTTTTTATCAGATACCAAAAGTTGCAATCTTTATCGTCGTTGTTCTATACTAAATCCTTTCAGCAAAAATATGGCAATATCGCGAAATGATCAAGTATGACACATAGAATAGATCTGCTATCCCCGTTTAAATAAAAAAAAATTCATTTCAGTAGGCCTTTAAGTAAGTCATTCTAGTTAATGCAATATTAGAAAGCACAAATAAAGAACTCTGTAGGATCCCCTTTTTTTGTAATATAGTTGTTAAAGTCACACTGGTTTGATATCTTGTTTTGTGCAGTGCCTTAATTATATTGTATTTTTAATTTATTTTATGCAACTTGTTGACATGTTTTATTTTGTGTTTATGTATGTAAAAAATATTGTATTTCATATATCCATTTTTTATTTTTTGTATTCATTTATTTATTCATGTATTTTTTTATCTTGTTAACTATTCTGATTGTTAATTTGCTTTGTTTAAGTAAAAAAAAAAAAGGTCAAAGACAAAGCTATTCGGTTTCTTGTGAGTATATACACTTCACTGCCGATGTGGGGGGGCGCCACCTAAAATCTTGCCTAGGGCGCCAGATTGGTTAGGTTTGGAGGAGAAAAGGTGAGGCCTTTAATCCCAGGAACACCAGGCCTACCGTCAAGCATGGTGGTGGTAGTATTATGCTCTGGGCCTGTTTTGCTGCCAATGGAACTGCTGCTTTAAATGGGACAATGAAAAAGGAGGATTAGCTCCAAATTGTTCAGGACAAGCTAAAATCATCAGCCCGGAGGTTGGGTGTTCCAACAGGACAATGACCCCAAACACACCTCCAAAGTGGTAAAGGAATGGCTAAATCAGGCTAGAATGAAGGTTTTAGAATGGCCTTCCCAAAGTCCTGACTTAAAGGTGTGGACAATGCTGAAGAAACAAGTCCATGTCACATTTAGCTGAACTGCAGCAATTTAGTGGTCAAGTGGTCAAGCAGAAGCTTGTGGATGGCTACCAAAAGCGCCTTATTGCAGGTCAACTTGCCAAGGGACATGTAAGCAAATATTAACATTGCTGTATGTATACTTTTGACCCTCACATTTTCAGTAGACCCATAATAAATTCATCAAAGAAGCAAACTTCATGAATGTTTTTTGTGAGCAACAAGTATGTGCTCCAATCACTACATCACAACAAAATAAAAAATGATTGTAAAGTCAAGACAGCCATGACAGGATGTTCTTTACAAGTGTACGTACACTTTTGACCACCACTGTACTTTACTTCCTAGTTAACATGTATTTATATATTTATTTAACATGCATGTATCCAGGGTAAGACAATTAAGAACATACTTTCATTTGCAATGCCAACCTGGCAAAGAGGCAGCATTTACACCAGTGGTGTCCAAAACTAGGACCGGCCCGCAAGACATCACCAGTTTAATGCGGACTCTGGTCCAGCCGGGTGTTTCCAAATGAATTTCAAATATCCAATGGTCTGATGGCGGCAAATTTGTTGCCATCTTGTGGACATTAGGGCAATGACCATGAATTGTGTACTGACTGCAGCTCAAGCGATCACTGATATGACCTGATCCAAACAACCTTCCCTAGTCATGGCACAAAAACAAACAAACAAAAATGCAACCAACACCAAACCTCAACACACACTCACACGTAACACAACTTGCTCACTGAACTGTGTGGACGTTATAAAAAAAACTAAATGTCCATTCACTATAAACAATGCAAAATTACGCCCATTGCAATGCATGATGGGAAAAATGCAAGACACTCTCTTCACATGTTTGCCACATTTTAGCTGCTCGATATTTCTGATTGATTACAAAACTTTAAGAAGGTCGTCACGGAAGTAAACAAGGTAGAAGTCGAACTTTCACATACTCTTAACATCCAATTATATTAATTATTAATTATATAAAAAAAACAAAAGCAGTGAAGTTGTCAAGTTGTGTAAATGGTAAATAAAAAGAGAATACAACAAATCCTTTTCAACTTATATTCAATTGAATAGACTGCAAAGACAAGATATTTCATGTTCACACTGAGAAACTTTCTTATTTTTTGCAAATATTAGCTCATTTGGAATTTGATGCTTGCAACACGTTTCAAGAAAGCTGGCACAAGTGGCAAAAAAGAGTGAGAAAGTTGAGGAATGCTCATTAAAGACTTATTTGGAACATCCCACAGGTGAACCGGCAAATTGGGAACAGGTGGGTGCCATGATTGGGTATAAAAGCAGCTTCCATGAAATGCTCAGTCGTTCACAAACAAGAACGGGGCGAGGGTCACCACTTTGTCAACAAATGCCTGAGCAAATTGTTTAAGAACAACATTTCTCAAGCAAGGAATTTAGGGATTTCACCATCTACGCTCCGTAATATCATCAAAAGGTTGGGAGAATGTGGAGAAATCACTGCACGTAAGCCATGATATTACACACCTTGGATCCCTCAGGCGCTACTGCATCAAAAAGCCACATCAGTGTGTAAAGGATATCACCACATGGGCTCAGGAACACTTCAGAAACCCACTGTCAGTAACTACAGTTGGTCGCTACATCTGTAAGTGCAAGTTAAAACTCTACTATGCAAAGCCACAGCCATTTATCAACAACACCCAGAAACACTTCGCTGGGCCCAGCTCATCTAAGATGGACTGATGCAAATTGGAAAAGTGTTCTGTAGGATTGCAAGCTTGTCACTCGGGGTAGTAACTCTTTGGGCACCTAACGATTCGATTAAGAATCGATTCTCAACTCAACACAATTTTCCAATTAAACTTTTTCAAAACAAGGCGACAGGTTAGAAAAGCTCCGTCTGGTTGCATGAAGATGGACTAAAAAATAGTATAACTTTAATGTATAACTCTATAAGTACTGTATATTTTTTTGGGATTGATTTTTGATAATTAAGAATCGATTTAGAATGGATAAATATCGCGATTTGTATGTGAAATAATTTTTTTGCCGCACCCGTACTCGTCACTTCAATCATTGATTTGTTGTTCGTTATTCCCTGGTAGTAGTAGTAGTAGTTGTGTATGTACTTACATATTGTGTGTTGTTTGCTGTGTGATGTTGCCTCTTCCACTTTGGTATCAAGTTCATTTTAGTGTTTAGTGCTGCTTGTCGCTTTCATTAAACTTGCCGTGCTCCTGACGCTGTCTTGTTGACAGGCAGTATCGGTAACGGCGTTGTAACGCACGTAAAAGTAGCGATTGATTGTGGACTTGCTACTTACCAGCTGGCAGAACTCCATCACCAGGAGAAAAGGGATGCTCTCGTTGCACTGGCCCAAACATTGCAGGATGTTGGGATGCTTGAGACTCCTGCATGAAGACAAGAAGGGGACAAGGTGTGTTGAAAGAAAAGCAGCAGTTCCAAAAATAGACCTCGTGGGAGAGGACGGAATGATAGCAAGATGAAAAAGGGTGAAGAGTGATGTACAGTAGGAATAAAACCATGATGGATATTAATGATAAACTACGGCAATATTACTAATGGTTAGTACGCCTGTTTGAATTATAAGTGATCAGTGATGGGCAGTAACAAGCTACATGTAGTACATTTTTATATATATATATATATATGTATATATACACACACATACATACATATATATATATATATCTATATACATACATATATACACACATACATACATATATACACATACATACACATATATATATATAGTATATACACATACATATATATATATACACACATACATACATATATATCTATATACATATATATATACACACATACATACATATATACACATATATATATAGTATATATACATACATACATATATATACACACATACATACATATATACACATACATACACACATATATATATAGTATATATACATACATATATATATACACATATACATACATATATACATAAATACACATATATATATATATATACACATACATACATATATACACATACATATACATACACATATATACATATACACATATATATATATATACAAACATATATAAACATATATATACATATGTACATATGTATACATATATATATGTATATGTATGTATACATATGTATATATATATACACATATATATATAAACATATATATACATATATACATATTTATATACTGTATATATACATATATACACTTATATATACACATATATATAAACATATATATGTATACATATATACACATATATGTATACATATATACATATGTATATATATACGTACAGTATATATACATATATATACATATACAGTATACGTATATATATATATATATATATATATATATATATATATATATATATATATATATATATATATACACACACATATATATATACACATACATATATACATACACATATCTATATACATATATACATATACACATATATATACAGTACATATACATATATATATATACACACACACACACACACACATATATACATACAGTATATACACACACACACATATATATATGTATATACTGTATATATATACACATATATATATATGTATATTTATATACATATATATGTGTATATATACACATATATATACATATATACGTATACATATATTTACATATATATGTATATATACATACATATATATATACATATACACATGTATATATACATATATCAATCAATCAATCAATCAATCAATGATTATTTATATAGCCCTAAATCACAAGTGTCTCAAAGGGCTGTACAAGCCACAACGACATCCTCGGTACAGAGCCCACATACGGGCAAGGAAAACTCACCCCAGTGGGACGTCAATGTGAATGACTATGATATATACACATATATATACATATCGTGTAGCTACAATTTACAGAGGATAACTGCCCCTGTAGCTTAGCTACATTTAATCGAGAGTAACTATTGATTGATTGCGACACTTTGATACCGTTAATTTCCTTAGGGAAGTGGCTATCGCGCTAATCGCTATCTAGCTTAAGCGCTAACATGAATACTTGACACATTAAAATCAAATGTGGTTCAAAGATTTCAGTGCGTTCCCTTTCTGAGCACATTGGACAAAAGTGGGGTCGTAATGATAATGGTGGTATGAAATGTTCATCACACACAGGAGGCTCAGTGACGCTCCAGAGGATATCTTGGGCCGCGTTCACACCGCAGGATATGATACTTGTTTTTGGACTTTTTGTTCAATCAAATCTTTTCATGGAGAAGTTCACGCCGCAAAAAAAAAAAAGAAATGTGATTTCCAATACTAGAAGTTGCAATAATATGAATGGGTTGATGTTGGAATCGTTTGAAAAATGTTGACGTAGTAAGAATGGGTATTTCGGAATTTCTGGAATTTTAGGAAAATTCCAGGAATCCCTGGAATTTTCTTTGAACTTGTCCAAGGTGAGTGGAGTGCGTGGATGGTGGAACAGTTCGAATCAGGTGAGAAATGTGGGATATGGAGAGGTTCTTATATTGCCCATTCATTTTCAATGGTGAGAAAATTCTGGGAAATTCCGGGAATTTTGTGAAAGGGAAAACATGTTTTGGGTTCAAAATATATGGGAAGAGTAGTGTGGGTAAGTGGTTGGGTAAAAAAAAAACAGCACACAATTTTGAGAATTTAGGGCATGGTCGGTAGAACTATGAATATGTTCATTCATTTGAATGGGACTTTCCTGGAAATTTTGGAAAAACCGTGAATTTTTGAAGAAAAAAAAAATATATTTACACAATTGTCCTAGATGATATGAATGGGTTGGTGTTGGAATTTTGCAATCGTTTACAAAATGTTGACGTACTAAGAATGGGTATTTCGGAATTCCTGGAATTTTAGGAAAATTCCGGGAATCCCTGGAATTTTCTTTGAACTTGGAAAATGTTAGTTTGATTGTCCAGGGTGAGTGGAGTGCGTGGATGGTGGAACGGTTCCGATCGGGTGAGAAATGTGGGATATGGAGAGGTTCTTATATTGCCCATTCATTTACAATGGTGAGAAAATTCTGGGAAATTCCGGGAATTTTGTGATAGGGAAAACATGTTTTGGGTTCAAAATATATGGGAAGAGTAGTGTGGGTGGGTAGTTGAAAGTCCAGAATAGAGTAAAAAACTGCACACAATTTTGAGAACTTAGGGCATGGTAGGTAGAACTATGAATACGTTCATTCATTTGAAAGGGAATTTCCTGGAAATTTTGGAAAACCGTGAATTTAAAAAAAAAAAAAGTTTTTATATTAACACAATTGTCCTAGATGATATGAATGGGTTGGTGTTGTAATTTTGGAATCATTTGAAAATGTTTTACATAGTAAGAATGGGTATTTCGGAATTCCTGGAATTTGAGGAAAATTCTGTGAATCCCTGGAATTTTCTTTGAACTTGTCCAGGGTGAGTGGAGTGTGTGGATGATGGAATGGTTCAGATCGGGTGAGAAATGTGGCATATGGAGAGGGCCTTATATTGTCCATTCATTTTCAATGGTGAGAAAATTCTGGGAAATTCCGGGAATTTTGTGAAAGGGAAAACATGTTTTGGGTTCAAAATATATGGGAAGAGTAGTGTGGGTGGATGGTTGGGTAAAAAAAAACAGCACACAATTTTGAGAACTTAGAGCATGGTCGGTAGAACTATGAATATGTTCATTCATTTGAATGGGAATTTCCTGGAAATTTTGGAAAAACCGTGAATTTTTGAAAAAAAAAATGTTTATATTAACACAATTGTCCTAGATGATATGAATGAGTTGGTGTTGGAATTTTGGAATTGTTTGGGTGTTATGGGTATTTCAGAATTCCTGGAAAATTCTGGGTATCACTGGAATTTTCTTTGAACTTGGTGAGTGAAGTGTGTGCATGGTGGAACAGTTCGAATCAGGTGAGAAATGTGGGATATGGAGAGGTTCTTATATTGCCCATTAATTTTCAATGGTGAGAAAATTCTGGGAAATTCCGGGAATTTTGTGAAAGGGAAAACATGTTTTGGGTTCAAAATATATGGGAAGAGTAGTGTGGGTGGATGGTTGGGTAAAAAAAAACAGCACACAATTTTGAGAATTTAGGGCATGGTCGGTAGAACTATGAATATGTTCATTCATTTGAATGGGAATTTCCTGGAAATTTTGGAAAAACCGTGAATTTTTGAAGAAAAAAAAATTATATTTACACAATTGTCCTAGATCAGGGGTCTCAAACTCAATTTACCTGGGGGCCACTGGATGCAGAAACTGGGTGAGGCTGGGCCGCAAAAAAAGATTTCTTAAAAAAAATCTAACATGCACTTTTTAATGAATTCACCTTCTTTGAATGGCTTTTTCGCTCTTTTCGTTTGCTTTCTTGATGAAATCTTGTTGCCTCAGTAGACTGCTTTTAAAATGATTGTCATGTTTAAGGCTAAAAGTAAAAAATTACCAGCAAATTTACAAAAAATGTTTGTCATCACTTGTGAGAATGAAGAGCATAGAAAAAAAGGTTATTTCCAACATCAGTATTCTAGGACAACTTTAAAACAAATGTGCATATCAGTGGTGGGGGTTACACTATGGAATTCTCTTTACAATGAGATAAAAGATTGTAAAAATATATTCCAATTGAAAAAATATATAAAGACAGAACAATAAAATCATATGGACAGCCATAAGTGTTTACATTTTGCTTTAAATTTATTATTTTACTTATTTTTTGCCTGGTTTTGTATTTGTTTTGTATCATCCCGTGAGGTGTATATTACTTCTTTTGTTCGGTTTGTACTTCATGAAGTTTTGCACTTCTTGTGTTTTTTTGTGTTTTTTGTTTGTTTTCATTATATTTGGATGTATTTGTTTGGTTTGAATGGTATCATTAAGTAAGACTACGTATTATGTTGAAGGGGGCAGAAAAATATAAGATTTTTCTTCATCCTGCTCCTTCTCAGGCATTGGTGTGTAAATGTATAATTGAATAATTGAGGTATAATTGTGTATCGATCAAAGATGCACATCAATGAAGGAGATAAATAAAAATGAAATGCAATAAGACACGTCGGGGTGCCCCTGTGCTCAACAAAGAAATATTGCATCAAAAATCGTCTCTGTCTGGAGCCAAAGGGAGGGAGGGGGGGGGGGGGGGGGCTCGCCGTGGAGTTTACAGTTATGGTAGCACAATTAGCCCCGAATGGGCTAACATCACCACTAACGCGGAGTGCTTTGGAAGCTACCGGACTGCTCGTCTTCCCCGCCTGGACTGTTTACAACGGGGGCGGGAGCGAGCAGGCGGGCGAGCGAGGGAGGCAGGGAAGAAGGGAAGAAGAGCGTGTGCGGGTGTCGTGAAAAGTGGCAAAATGTTTCTCTGCTTGCATCACGCAAGTGACGTCAATGCATACTTGCCAACCTTGAGACCTCCGAATTCGGGAGATGGGGGGGGGGGGGGGGTTGAGGTGTGTGTGGGGGGGTTGAGGTGGGCGGGGTTGGTTGGGAGGAGGCGGGGTTGAGGGTAGCGGGGGTGTTTTTGTAGCCAGGAAGAGTTAGGGCTGCAAAGGATTCTGGGTATTTGTTCTGTTGTGTTTATGTTGTGTTTAGGTGCGGATGTTCTCTCGAAATGTGTTTGTCATTCTTGTTTGGTGTGGGTTCACAGTGTGGCACATATTTGTAACAGTGTTAAAAAATGAATAAAATAAAATATGACCACCCGTATGGCTGTTCCTCAAGTAAGTCTTGCAATAACTTGCGTGTGTCTGCAGAAGCCTCATACAACATGTGTCTGGGCCGGCACGCTGTTAGTATGGAGAAAAAGATGATGCAATGACATTTTCTTGAGGACACTAAAGGCAGTGGGATTGGTAGATTCCTTCAGCTCCGCACGCTCCGCACACAACGCTGTCAAGCGCCATTCATTTAAAACTCGCGGGCCGCAATAACATTAAACTTTCATATTAAGGTGGGGGCCGCAAAATAACGTCTCGCGGGCCGCAATTGGCCCGCGGGCCGCGTGTTTGAGACCCCTGTCCTAGATGATATGAATGGGTTGGTGTTGGAATTTTGCAATCGTTTACAAAATGTTGACGTACTAAGAATGGGTATTTCGGAATTCCTGGAATTTTAGGAAAATTCCGGGAATCCCTGGAATTTTCTTTGAACTTGGAAAATGTTAGTTTGATTGTCCAGGGTGAGTGGAGTGCGTGGATGGTGGAACGGTTCCGATCGGGTGAGAAATGTGGGATATGGAGAGGTTCTTATATTGCCCATTCATTTTCAATGGTGAGAAAATTCTGGGAAATTCCGGGAATTCTGTGATAGGGAAAACATGTTTTGGGTTCAAAATATATGGGAAGAGTAGTGTGGGTGGGTAGTTGAAAGTCCAGAATAGAGTAAAAAACTGCACAAAATTTTGAGAACTTAGGGCATGGTAGGTAGAACTATGAATACGTTCATTCATTTGAAAGGGAATTTCCTGGAAATTTTGGAAAACCGTGAATTTAAAAAAAAAAAAAGTTTATATTAACACAATTGTCCTAGATGATATGAATGGGTTGGTGTTGGAATTGTTTGAAAAATGTTAATGTAAGAATGGGTATTTCAGAATTTCTGGAAAATTCTGGGAATCACTGGAATTTTCTTTGAACTTGTCCAAGGTGAGTGGAGTGCGTGGATGGTGGAACAGTTCGAATCAGGTGAGAAATGTGGGATATGGAGAGGTTCTTATATTGCCCATTCATTTTCAATGGTGAGAAAATTCTGGGAAATTCCGGGAATTTTGTGAAAGGGAAAACATGTTTTGGGTTCAAAACATATGGGAAGAGTAGTATGGGTAGATGGTTGAAAGTTGGGTAAAAAAAACTGCACAAAATTTTGAGAACTTAGGGCATGGTAGAACTATGAATACGTGCATTCATTTGAATGGGAATTTCCTGGAATTTTAGGAAAATTTTGGGAATCCCTGGAATTTTCTTTGAACTTGGAAAATGTTAGTTTGATTGTCCAGGGTGAGTGGAGTGTGTGGATGGTGGAATGGTTCGAATCAGGTGAGAAATGTGGGATATGGAGAGGTTCTTATATTGCCCATTCATTTTCAATGGTGAGAAAATTCTGGGAAATTCCGGGAATTTTGTGAAAGGGAAAACATGTTTTGGGTTCAAAATACAGTATATGGGAAGAGTAGTGTGGGTGGGTAGTTGAAAGTCCGGAATTGGGAAAAAAAACTGCACCAAATTTTGAGAACTTAGGGCATGGTAGGTAGAACTATGAATATGTTCATTCATTTGAATGGGAATTTCCTGGAAATTTTGGAAAAACCGTGAATTAAAAAAAATACAATTTGATATTGACACAATTGTCCTACATAATATAAATGGGTTGGTGTTGGAATTTTGGAATCGTTGGAAAAATGTTGACGTACTAAGAACGGGTATTTTGGAATTCCTGGAATTTTAGGAAAATTCCGGGAAATCCCTGGAATTTTCTTTGAACTTGGAAAATGTTAGTTTGATTGTCCAGGGTGAGTGGAGTGCGTGGATGGTGGAATGTGTTGGGGTTGTGCAGGTTTGAAAATTGTCCCATTCATTACCAGGGGGAAAATGTCCCAGGAAACCGGGAATTCTGGAAGGTTGTGGTCCTGGAACGGTGCTATGGGATGAAAGTGCGGGCTGAAGAGCGCCACACCTCCACTAGGGGTCTCACCTGTACGGCTCCGACTCGGCCAAGAACTTCCTCTGCTCCAGCGGGCTGCTGCTGACCCTCAGCTCCTGGACCACCACCTGGGAGGAGCTGCAGTCACACAGGACCTCGGCCAGGATCACCTGGAGGGAAGCACAGGTGAGATACCAGAAGGCCACGCCCTTTTCACACTCGGGGGGAGGGGCGGGGCTTCTTACTTTTCCGAACCAGCCGTTTCCGATCTCCTGCAGGTAGTTCAAGGCGTGCCTCTTGAAACAGGCAGACTTAGAGTCTGCAAAAGCACAAGTGAGACATTCATTTAGCATTACCCCATTCATTTAGCATTACCCCATTCATTTAGCACTACCCCATTCATTTAGCACTACCCCATTCATTTAGCACTAGCCCATTCATTTAGCACTACCCCATTCATTTAGCACTAACCCATTCATTTAGCACTAGCCCATTCATTTAGCACTACCCCATTCATTAAGCACTAGCCCATTCATTTAGCACTACCCCATTCATTTAGCACTAACCCATTCATTTAGCACTAGCCCATTCATTTAGCACTACCCCATTCATTTAGCACTACTCCGTGTGTGTGTGCGGCCGGGAGCTCAGTTTTTTACACAACAGTTAGCGTTCTGATATTAACATGGCACCTCAGCGTCAGTTGACCAATGCTACCTGCCAGCATGCTAATGTCATGCTTTTTGTAGGCTAACTTTGTAGGTCATATGTTGATACTTGATGCATGCTATTGTTAGCATGTTAGCATTTTAAACAGGTAAACACCTCAGGGTAATAGATTTTGCTACTTGACGCATGCTACAGTTAGCATTTTAACATGCTAACATTAGCATTCTCGCTTTTTTATACAATTTGAACAGGTATAGTGTCATATATTTTGGTATTTCACTAATGCTAACTGTAAGCATGTTGTTGTGAGCATGTTAGCATGCCAGCTTTTTTAGCTCATATTTCTTCTTACTTGGCGCTATCTGGCAAGCATGCTGACTGATGGAGGAAGAGGAGTAGAAGAAGTAGAAGAAGAAGAAAGAGGAGTAGAAGAAGGAGTAGAAGGATTAGAAGAAGAAGAAAGGGGAGTAGAAGAAGAAAGAGTAGAAGGAGAAAGAAGAAGAAGAAAGAGGAGTAGAAGACGGCATAGAAGAAAGAGTAGAAGAAAGGAGTAGAAGAAGAAGAAGAAGAAAGAGGAGTAGAAGAAGAAGAAGAAAGAGGAGTAGAAGAAGGAGTAGAAGGATTAGAAGAAGAAGAAAGAAGAGTAGAAGAAGGAGTAGAAGACGGCATAGAAGAAGAAAGAGTAGAAGAAAGGAGTAGAAGAAGAAGAAAGAGGAGTAGAAGTAGAAGAAGAAGAAAGAGGAGTAGAAGAAGGAGTAGAATGATTAGAAGAAGAAGAAAGGGGAGTAGAAGGAGTAGAAGAAGAAAGAGGAGTAGAAGAAGGAGAAAGAAGAAGAAGAAAGAAGAAGAAAGAGGAGTAGAAGAAGGAGAAAGAAGAAGAAGAAAGAGGAGAAGTAGAAGAAAGAGGATACTAGCATAGCTTTTATTTATTTAGCGTATATTTTGTTACTTGACGAATGATACCTGTTAGCATGCTAATGTTAGCATGCTAGCATTTTAAACAGGTAAACACCTCAGGGTAATATATTTTGCTACTTGACGCATGCTACAGTTAGCATTTGAACATGCTAACATTAGCATTGCAGCTTATTATATGATTGAACAGGTATAGTGTCATATATTTGGGTATTTCAGGAATGCTAACTGGTAGCATGCTGATTTAGCCGCCCCGAAGCAGGAGCGCCCGCCTGAGCAGTACCTCCTCCATCCCGCAGGGCGGCGCAGGTGTGCCGTTCTCTGACGGGCAGGGTGTAGACCTCAGGGAGGGAGGGGCACGAGGACAGGCTGTCCTCCTGGATGGGACTGGAGCCTCCGGAACATTCTTCCCCGTCCGCATTGTCAAACTCCTGCAATGAAAAACATTCTCATGAGTTTTCAATGTTTTGTTTGGAAAGATTTCATTGTAGCGTTTAATCATTGTGAGATATTTTAACATCACAGTTTTACTGGGGATTGTTTCATTTGTAATTATATGTCACTATTTTATATTTTGATTATTCTTTGTCAATATCACACTCGTTGATCATAATATTATATCATTATTATTAAGGACATTAAAAAAACTTAATTACTGCATGTTATTAATCACAAAAAAATATTGCAGTAATAATGCAAAAAAAATGTTTGACTCCAAAATACAAGCAGAATATGAAGGACTACTTGAAGACTGACATTGAAGCCCACTCCTCCTCTCTTGCAGCACAGGCAGGTGAGCAGCAGCAGCACGAAGGAGACCAGGCCTGAGCAGGAGATGAGGAGGACCACGTATGGAGGCGGGGACAACGCCGCCGTCCTGCTGGGGGAAACTGCAAGGAGGAGGAGCAAGAGTTAGCCTGATGACACTTGACCAGGGAGGAGAAGAACGTGGAGGAGGAACAGAGGACCGAGAGGTAGAATAAGACCAAGAAGAAGATGAGGAGAAGGAGAAGGAGGTGGAGGAGAAGGAAAAGGAGGAAGAGGAGGCGAAGAAGGTAAAGAAGGAAAAGAAAGAGGAAAAGAAAAAGAAAAACAAGAAGGCGAAGCAGAAGCAGAGGATGAAAAAGAAAAAAAAAGAGGAAAATGAAAATTTAAAAAAAAGACGAAAAAGAAAAGAAAGAGGAAAAGGAAGAGGAAGAAGAAGGAGAAAGAGGAGAAGGAGGATGACAAGAAAGAGGAGCAGGAGAAGAAAGATGAGAAGGAGAAAAATAACAACAAACAAAGGAAGACAAACAAGAAGGAGAAGAAGGAGGAAAAGAACAAGAAGAAGGGGAAGAACGAGAAGGAGAAGAGGAATAAAAACAAATAAGGAGAAGCAAAAAATGTTGCAAAAATGTAGCAGGAGGGGAAGAAGTTGGATAAGAAGAAGAAGAGGAGTAGAAGAAGAAGAAGAAAAGAGAAGAAGAAGAAGAAGAAGAAAGAGGAGTAGAAGGAGGAGAAGAAAGAGGAGTAGAAGAAGAAGAAAGAGGAGAAGAAGGAGGAAAACAAGAAGAAAGAGGAGTAGTAGAAATAAGAGAAGAAGAAGAAAGAAGTAGGAGAAGAAGATGAAAGAAGAGAAGAAGTAGAAGAAAAACAAGTAGATGAAGGAGAAGAAGAAATAAGGAGGAGTAGAAGGAGAGGAAGAAGAAGAAGAGAGTAGTAGAAGGAGGAGAAGAAGAAGAAATATGAGTAAAAGACGAAGAAAGAGGAGAAGGAATAGAAGAAGAAGGAGAAGAAGAAGAAAGTGGAGTAGAAGAAGAAGAAAGAGGAGGAGGAGGAGTAGAAGAAGAAAAAGAAAGATGAGAATTAGTAGAAGAAGAAGAAGAAAGAGGAATAGGACAAGAAAGAGGAGTAGAAGAAGAAGAAGTAGAAGGGGGAGTAGAAGAAGAAGAAGAAGAAGAAGAAAGAGAATTAGAAGGAGTAGAAGAAGAAGAAGAAGAAGAAAGAGGAGTTGAATAAAAAGAAGTAGAATAAGAAGAAAGAGGAGTAGAAGAAGGAGTAGAAGAAGTAGAAGAAGAAGAAAGAAGAGCAGAAGAAGGAGTAGAAGTAGAAGAAGTAGAAGTAGAAGAAAGAGGAGTAGAAGAAGGAGTAGAAGGATTAGAAGAAGAAGAAAGACGAGTAGAAAAAGGAGTAGAAGAAGAAAGAGGAGTAGGAGTAGAAGGATTAGAAGAAGAAGAAACACGAGTAGAAAAAGGAGTAGAAGAAGAAAGAGGAGTAGAAGAAGTAGAAGAAGAAGAAAGAGGAGTAGAAGAAGGAGTAGAAGAAGAAGAAGAAGAAAGAGGAGTAGTAGTAGAAGAAGAAGAAAGAGGAGTAGAAGAAGAAAGAGGAGTAGAAGTAGAAGAAAGAGTAGTAGAAGAAAGAGGAGTAGAAGAAGAAAGAGAAGAAGTAGACGAAGAAAAAAGAGGAGTAGTAGAAGAAGAAAGAGGAGTAGAAGAAGGAGAAGAAGAAGAAGAAAGAGGAGTAGAAAAAGTAGAAGAAGAAGAAAGAGGAGTAGAAGAAGAAAGAGGAGTAGTAGAAGAAGAAGAAAGAGGAGTAGAAGAAGAAGAAAGAGGAGTAAAAGAAGAAAGAGGAGTAGAAGCAGAAGAAGAAAGAGGAGTAGAAGAAGGATTAGAAGAAGAAGAAAGAGGAGTAGTAGAAGAAGAAAGAGGAGTAGAAGAAAGAGGAGTAGAAGCAGAAGAAGAGAGAGGAGTAGAAGAAGTCATTTGTTGGCCATCGTAGCAGCAGGTTAGCTTGAAGGCCAATGGAGAGTTTGCACCAAGGGATTGTGGGTAAGCAGGAAAAGTTGAAGTTTGAAAGTAGAACAGCGGAACATTCCGGAACAAGGAGAGGAAATATCAGCCTTCCACTCAGGAAACAGTTAAGAAGCGGGGGTGGGGGGCAGGAAGTGCTAATTGGGGAAAAGGTGCTAAAAGAATTTATATAAATATATAAAACTATATATAAATATATATATAGAGAGGGGGGGGCGGGGGTGAGGGACATTAGGACATCTGTACCTCAAAGTGGTGCATTGTGGGAAGGAACCACCTGTAGACAAAAAGGGGGCACGCTGGTTAATGACCACTGTATAACTTTTATTTACTTGTATACTTTTATTTACTTGTATACTTTTATTTACTTCTATACTAGCATAACTTTTATTTACTTGTATACTTTTATTTACTTCTATACTAGCATAGCTTTTATTTACTTCTATACTAGCATAGCTTTTATTTACTTGTATACTTTTATTTACTTGTATACTTTTATTTACTTATATACTTTTATTTACTTATTTACTTGTATACTTTTATTTACTTGTATACTTTTATTTACTTGTATACTAGCATAACTTTTATTTACTTGTATACTTTTATTTACTTGTATACTTTTACTTAGTTGTATACTAGCATAACTTTTACTTAGTTGTATACCAGCATATTCCATCCATCCTCTTCCGCTTATCCGAGGTCGGGTCACGGGGGCAGCAGCCTAAGCAGACTTCCCTCTCCCAGCCACTTCGTCCAGCTCCTCCCAGGGGATCCAGAGGCGTTCCCAGGCCAGCTGGGAGAGCTTGTGTCCTCTACCGATTGGACGTGCCCTAAACACCTCCCTAGGCAGGCGTCCGAAGGGCATCCTGACCAAATCATCTGCAAAAAGCAGAAACCTAATCCTGCAGCCACCAAACCAGATCCCCTCAACACCCTGACTGCACCCAGAAATTCCGTCCATAAAAGTTGTGACCAGAATCGGTCAGAAAGGGCAGCCCTGGCTGAGTCCAACCCTCTCTGGAAACGGTTCTGACTTATTGCTGAAAATGCGGACCCAGCTCTGACATCGATTATACAGAGAGCCACAATTAGGCGGTCCGATACCCCATACTCTCTGAGCACTCCCCACAGGACTTCCCGAGAGAAACGGTTGAATTTCTTTTCTCCAAGTCCACAAAGCACATGTAGACTGGTTGGGCAAACGCCAGTGCACTCTCAAGGACCCTGCCGAGAGTATAGAGCTGGACTTCACTTCTAAGACCAGGAGGAGAACCACACTGCTCCTCCTGAATCCGAGGTTCATCTATCCAGCATAGCCTCCTCTTCAGTGCCCCTGAAAAGACCTTCCTGGGAAGGCTGAGGAGTGTGATCCCACGATAGTTGGAACACACCCTCTGGTTCCCCTTCTTAAAGAGAGGAACCACCACCCCGGTCTGCCAATCCGGAGGCACCGCCCCTAATATCCAAGCAATGTTGCGGGGTCTTGTCAAGCAAGACAGCCCCACAGCATCCAGAGCCTTAAGAAACTCCAGGCGGATCTCAACCACCCCCAGGGCCCTTCCACCGAGGAGCATTTTGACTACCTCGGCAGCCTCAGTCCCAGAAATAGGAGAGTCCACCGCAGTTCCCCAAGCACTTCCTCAAAGGAAGATGTGTAGGCGGGATTGAGGAGGTCTTCGAAGCAGTCCCTCCACCGATTCACAACATCTTGAGTCGAAGTCAGCAGCACACCATCCCCACACCATACACGGTGTTGACAGTGTACTGCTTCCCCCTCACTAGGCAACAGATGGTAGTCCAGGATCGCTTCGAATGCGTCCGGAAGACATTTTCCATGGCTTCCCCGATCTCCCATGTTTGAGTTTTTGCCTCTGCGATTGCCAAAGCAGCACACCACTGGGCGCCATAGCTCGGTTGGTAGAGTGGCCGTGGCAGCAACTTGAGGGTTCCAGGTTCATTCCCCGCTTCTGCCATCCTAGTCACTGCCGTTGTGTCTTTGGGCAAGACACTTTACCCACCTGCTCCCAGTGCCGCCCACACTGCTTTAAATGTAACTGACATATTGGCTTTCACTATGTAAAGCGCTTTGAGTCACTAGAGAAAAGTGCTATATAAATATAATTCACTTCACACTTTGCATCAGTCCATCTTAGATGAGCTCGGGCCCAGCGAAGCGTTTCTGGGTGTTGTTGATAAATGGCTGTGGCTTTGCATAGTACTCGCACTTACAGATGTAGCGACCAACTGTAGTTACTGACGGTGGTTTTCTCAAGTGTTCCTGAGCCCATGTGGTGATATCCAGAGGTGTGGACTCGAGTCACATGACTTGGACTCGAGTCAGACTCGAGTCATGAATTTGATGACTTTAGACTCGACTTGACAAAATGTAAAGAGACTTGCAACTCGACTTAGACTTTAACATCAATGACTTGTGACTTCACTTGGACTTGAGCCTTTTGACTTGACATGACTTGCTACTTTCCCCAAAACCCAAACCTTAAAAAGTTATTTGGGAGCGCTCCGTATCTTTCATTTTATACGTCTGTGTCTATAAGCGTGTGTGCTGCGTGTCAGCGTGTGTGCTGTCAGTACAATAGCCAATCAAATTAAATCTACGTTGTTTTCATCCCACAGCTCTCATCCAATCCAATTGCAGGACAACCACCGAACATGAGTTGTCAAACAATGCGGCAGTGAGAAACAATTATGCCAAAGTTGGTTTCGTTCGGGTATAAAAACTACGACTTGGTCAACAAAAAACGAATTGCCGTATGCAAATCACGCAGTTCGAATATTACAGACGGAGACGCAACAACTTCCAACTTCGTTCGACATTTGAAGTTGCACAAAGAAGGGTAAGTTTTGAATGTAAGATAACGTTTATTGGCTAAGTAACATGACTTTTATTTGCTGTGTAGTTAAATCAGTGAGGCTGCAAACTCACTGCTAACGTCATAACCATAGACATCTTATAAGGGTACGCAGCATTGAGCGCTACTGCCTACTGGCGCAGACGAGACGCGGAGCCGCCATCTTGGAGTGGTGATCCGCTCCACCAGTGCAATTCATTTGGCAGGAGCAATGAACTGTCAGCAAATTTAATTCATCTTACCTCACTGAATACCACTGATTTTCAAGCGTTTTTTTTGTCATACGTGTAGCTATGATAACGGACACATGTTTTGGCGTTTTTATTATTCATAGTTTGCTTAACAGTAATATAATATTCTTATACGTTATTAGTGACCAGACGTCCGAGATCAAAACTGGGAATATAATCCCAGAGAAGGGGGAAAAAAAACGGTCAGCTATTTTTAAATTGAAGAAACAATATGATTAGATTATATATACATGCGTATATCCTACATAAACAATGTATGAATACATTAGATATCTATATATTTTAGGGACCTATAGACTGTAACTCTGTTGCTGCAGCAGCAGAGAGTTTATTCTGTCTTGACACTTTGTATTGATATTTTCTATTACATCCTTCCCTTGAATGATAATGTTTACAGTGATTGTTTTATATCTATTTTTTATGTATGTCGCTTTGGATAAAAGTGTCTGCCAAATACTTAAACATATATAAACACCTGAAAGTCTTTGTATCAGCTAAAACCACCAATCTGTTTCACTACATTCAGAATAAAACCAAATGCTGTCTTACCCAACAATGTTAGTATTTGAATATTGTTACTTGAAGACTTATTCCTGGTTACAATTATACTGTTAAGAAAGTATTGTCTTATACTTTGCCTAAAATGAGAATGCATCATAATCAGTGGCAGCGTGAATTTTGTTTTAGGTGGGGCTGAAAGTTTGTAAACCAAACCCCTGTAGGGGCGTCATCCTCCCCCAGAAGATTTCTTTGTGATTCTCACATACAAATATTGAAGATCTTTGCTCCTTCTCAACTTTGTGGTAATGTTATTTTCATAAAATACAACCAATAGTATGTTAATGTTTGTTTTTGCAAATGTGTTTATTCTGTAAAGGAATGAGTTAAATGTTTAACATTGTTTAAACTATTAAAATGACTGGTTAATAGTGCTATTATGAATTGCAATGTCAGCACCATTTTTTTTCCTGCAATTTCAAATGCACTTGTTTTAATAAATAAATACAGCGTTTTAAAAGCATACACAATCTGTGTAAAAATATTAGTCTGTGGTTAAAAGGACTTCAAAGGACTCGAAACTCAAAATGCAGGACTTGGGACTTGACTTGAGACTTTCTAGTCTTGACTTTGGACTTGACTCGGGACTTGCCTGTCTTGACTCGGGACTTGACTCGAGACTTGAGGGCAAAGACTTGAGACTTACTTGTGACTTGCAAAGCAATGACTTGGTCCCACCTCTGGTGATATCCTTTACACACCGATGTGGCTTTTTGATGCAGTACCGCCTGAGGGATCCAAGGTGTGTAATATCATGGCTTACGTGCAGTGATTTCTCCAGATTGTCTGAACCCTTTGATGATATTACGGAGCGTCGATGGTGAAATCCCTAAATTCCTTGTTGAGAAATGTTGTTCTTAAACAATTTGCTCAGGCATTTGTTGACAAAGTGGTGACCCTCGCCCCGTCCTTGTTTGTGAACGACTGAGCATTTCATGGAAGCTGCTTTTATACCCAATCATGGCACCCACCTGTTCCCAATTAGCCTGTTCACCTGTGGGATGTTCCAAATAAGTGTTTGATGAGCATTCCTCAACTTTCTCACTCTTTTTTGCCACTTGTGCCAGCTTTTTTGAAACATTCCAAATGAGCTAATATTTGCAAAAAGTTACGTTTCTCAGTGTGAACATGAAATATCTTGTCTTTGCAGTCTATTCAATTGAATATAAGTTGAAAAGGATTTGTTGTATTCTCTTTTTATTTACCATTTACACAACGTGACAACTTCACTGCTTTTGGGGTATGCAGCTGACAGTCTAAATGCCACAAACGAGCTGACATCTTGTGGGACAACAAGAGTAAATCAGGTCAGAGACCATGAACTTCACATTTGCACAGCATTTTGATATAACACCCATCCATGCAACCTTTCCCACTCATGGCGCAAACTGCAACCCGCACAAAAAGGCAACACCCACGGTCACACATGACACAACCTGCTCACTGAACTTTGTAGATGTTATTTTTTTTAAATGTCCATGCACCATACATAATTCAAAATTAAGCCCATTTAAATACCCTGCAATGCATGATGGGAAAAATGCAGAACACTCTCAACGCTTATCAATGTTTGGCACATTTTAGCTGCTTGATATACACTATATTGCCAAAAGTATTTGGCCAGCCATCCAAATGATGAGAATCAGGTGTCCTAATCACTAATCTCAGGTGTATCAAATCAAGCACTTAGGGATAGAGACTGTTTCTACAAACATGTGTGAAAGAATGGGCCGCTTTCAGTGATTTCCAGCGTGGAACTGTCATAGGATGCCACCTGTGCAACAAATCCAGTTGTGAAATTTCCTCGCTCCTAAATATTCCAAAGTCAACTGTCGGCTTTATTATAAGAAAAGTGAATAGTTTGGGAACAACAGCAACTCAGCCACCTAGTGGTAGGCCACGTAAACTGACAGAGAGGTCAGCATAGTGCAAAGACTTTCTGCACAGGCAGTTGCTACAGAGCTCCAGACTTCATGTGACCTTCCAATTAGCCCACGTACAGTACGCAGAGAGCTTCATGGAATGGGTTTCCATGGCCGGGCAGCTGCATCTAAGCCATACATCACCAAGTCCAATGCAAAGCGTGGGATGCGGTGGTGTAAAGCACGTCACCACTGGACTCTAGAGCAGTGGAGACGCCTTCTCTGGGCTGATGAATCACACTTTTACATCTGGCAATCTGATGGACCAGTCTGGGTTTGGAGGTTGCCAGGAGAACGCTACATTTCGGACTGCATGGTGCCGAGTGTGAAATTTGG
>NC_084741.1:11768114-11770614 GCF_033978785.1 Entelurus aequoreus
TAACTTCATTTTTTAAATGTTAATTTTATTTTTAATTAAAAAAAATATGTACAGTATATATATAGTATCATTTTTTGAGCATTTTTTTGTTAATTTAATTTTTTGAAATATTAATTTGAGAAATATTTATATACATAAGTATATATATATATATGTGTATGTATGAATGTATTGATACATATTTGTATTATTTTAGTACAGTTTTTAAATTCATTCTTTAAACATAAATTTGATAAATAATATATATATATATTTGAATTATGTTTAGTTAAATTTTTTTATTTTATTTCTTGAATATCAATTTGATTACTAATTATATATATATATATATATATATATATATATATATATAGTATTTTTTAGTACAATTTTTTGAGTTTTTTTAAATACACATTTTATATGATTTTGTATATATATATAATTTGTTTTATTTTTAGTAGTTTTACTTCATTTTTTAAATATTAAATGAAATATTTTATATATATATATTTGTACTAAAAGTAATACTATATATATTAACATATATATGTAGTATTATTTCAGTACATTTTTTTGTTTAATTTTTTAAATATTAATTAAAAATACATATATGTATAGATATAATATTTGTATTATTTTTAGTAGTTTTTCTTTTTTTAAAATATTAAGTGGATTCATACTTAAAATACACACACATATATATATCTATATATATATATATATATATATATATATATATATATAGATATATATATATAGCCCCCAGCGACCCCAAAGGGAATAAGCGGTAGAAAATGGATGGATGGATATATATATGTATACATATATAGTATTTGTATTATTTTTTGTAGTTTTTTGTTTACTTTATTTTTTAAACATAAATCTGATGAACAATCAAAAAAAATTGTGTTTACTTTTAATTTGTATTGTTTAGTACAATGTTTTTATTAAATAATATATATATATATATATATATATATATATATATATATATATATATATATATATATATATATATATATATATATATATATATATTTATTTATTGATATATATTTGTATTATTTTTAGTTTTTAATTTCATTCTTTAAACATAAATTTGACAACTAATCAAAATATTTTTTTTTTTATTGGTATTATGTTTAGTTAAATGTTTTAATTTTATTTGATGAATATCAATTTGATTAATAATTATATATATATATATATATTTATATAGTATTATTTTTAGTAAAAATGTTTATTACATTTTTTAAATATTAATTTGATACATACTTTTGTATGTATATATATATATAATTTGTATTATTTTTATAAGTTTTATTTAATTTGATTAATAAATATATATATATAAATGTACTAAAACTAATACTGTATATATATATACAGTATATAGTATTTCAGTAAAAAGAATTGTTTATTTAATTTTTCAAATATTAATCTGATCATAATTAAAAGTACATATATACTATATTGCCAAAAGTATTTGGCCACCTGCCTTGACTCACCTATGAACTAGAAGTGCCATCCCATTCCTAACCCATAGGGTTCAATGTGACCTTTTGCAGCTACTACAGCTTCAACTCTTCTGGGAAGGCTGTCCACAAGGTTGCAGAGTGTGTTTATAGCAATTTTCCACCATTCTTCCAAAGTGCATTGGTGAGGTCACACACTGATGTTGGTGGAGAAGGCCTGGCTCTCAGTCTCCGTTCTAATTCATCCCAAAGGTGTTCTATCGGGTTCAGGTCAGAACTCTGTGCAGGCCAGTCAAGTTCATCCACACCAGACTCTGTCATCCATGTCTTTATGGACCTTGCTTTGTGCACTGTCATGTTGGAAGAGGAAGGGGCCCGCTCCAAACTGTTCCCACAAGGTTGGGAGCATGGAATTGTCCAAAATGTTTTGGTATGCTGGAGCATTCAGAGTTCCTTTCACTGGAACTAAGGGGCCAAGCCAACAACCCCACACCATAATTCCTCCTCCACCAAATTTCACACTCGGCACAATGCAGTCCGAAACGTAGCATTCTCCTGGCAACCTCCAAACCCAGACTGGTCCATCAGATTGCCGGATGGAAAAGTGTGATTCATCAGTCCAGAGAAGGCGTCTCCACTGCTCTAGAGTCCAGTGGTGATGTCCTTTACACTTAGCTCTACCCAGCTCCTTTGCTTAATAAAATGGCAGACAAACTGCTCTGTTGCATGCTACACTCTATTGAATGCATGTTCGGGGCATAATACACTATTGAATGTAGGTTCGTAGCATACTACACTAATGAATACACGTTTGGAGCATAATACAGTGCGGGGCATACTACACTCTATTGAATGCACGTTCGGAGCATACTACACTACTGAATGCACGTTCTGGGCATACTACACTCTACTGAATGCACGTTCGGAGCATACTACACTCTACTGAATGCACGTTCGGGGCATACCACACTCTACTCAAAGCACTTTCGGAGCATAATACACTATTGAATGCACGTTCGGGGCATACTACACTCTATTGAATGCAC